>NW_028277589.1:0-167460 GCF_059751315.1 Micrasema longulum | reverse complement strand
TCTATGTATTTTATTTTTAAAACGTATTTTACTGGAGTTTTTTTATGTTTTTTACTATGCTCTTACTATATTTTTTAATGTGTCTTTTCTTTTTACTTCGTATGCTGCTGTTTTTTTTAAATATGCTTTTAGCTATGCGCATATATTTTTTTACTATGTCTTTAACTATGTATTTTGTTTTTACTACAGATTTTGATGAGATTTTTTAAATATGCTTTTTACTATGTTTTTCAATACGTTTTTTACCTTTATTTATTGTTTCAATGTATTGATTACTGTTTTTTCATATATATATTTTGATAGCTTAGAACGGGGTAAATAACCCTTAGTAAATCAACAGATGGAAGAATTGAAGAAATATGGATGTTCAAACATGGGCAAAATGGTGAATGTTACACAGTGTGTAAAGTGGCCACTCAATCCAGCCAATGACAGGTCATAAGCCCTGTAAATGTCTTGACTTCCATATTAGCTTATTTAAGGTATTCTCCATCCCTGTTGTAATTTGTTAACCCTAGTAAGATTTTCAAAGCAACTCTGTATACATGTATAATGTTACGTATGGAATATGACTACACACGTGCATTTCCAGAAACTATCTAGCAGCCAGCGGGCCACATGGCGACGGTATCTACCTACTGTCTACAAAAGCTTCTCTTCGAACATCTATCTCCCGTTGTTAACCATGGAGTTGAAACAGTGTTTGATTTATTTAGTTTTTTATTGCTTACTTCTTGGCACGAACACTTGACCAATTTACTACTATACTCTATTTTTTATAAATCTATTGATATTGTTTTAACTTTGCTGGAATTCCTCTCATCCATGCGCTTTGTACCTGCACGATGATTGGTTATCTAGCTTTCATATATGATTTAAAATATCAAACAATATCGATATATCAACTTTAAAATACCTAAATTTTGTAAATGGGGTCTAGAATTCTAATCATCTATGCGCTTAGAAGCTGCAAGACGTGTTGTAATCTTACTCCTTTTTATTATTCATATTATTTTTTTTCTTTAGTATTATTAATACACAAAATTTATTTGTCAATTTTTAAAATGTGTAAATGGGGGCTAAATTTCTAACTGTCTATGCGCTCTGTAGCTGCAAGACGTCCTGTAATCTAGCTCCTATCCATTATAATTTTTGATTGATCTTAATTGAAAACGAGGAACTAGAATCCCAACCGTCCATGCGCTCTGTAGCTGCAAGACGTACTGGGATATACATTAACTGTACAGCGCCCTTGAGGTGATTTTCACAAAAATGGCGCTATATAAATTATCCAACTATATATATATATGATAATAAATAAAATGTAAATTTCAGAATAATTAAAAATCTCTAAAAAGGACAGTGTGTTTTCTAAATTGTTTAAATTCGAGATAAATAAAGTCAAGTCCATCAGAGATTTAGGAGTTGTTTTGGACTATAAACTGACATACAACGAGCATATAGATAATATAGTCAATAAATCACTGAAATTACTTGGCTTCATTAACAGAATATCCTCTGATTTTACTAATGTCCGTACAATCAAAACTCTTTATTGCTCAACTGTTCGCCCTCTTCTTGAATATGCCTCAGTGGTCTGGTCTCCATTCTATGTCAATCGCATAAATCACATTGAATCAGTCCAACATCGCTTGCTTCGAAAAATAGCGTGGATGCTTGGACTAGAGAGAGATAATTATTCTTATGCTGAAATAGAGTCAATGTTAAATATTTCTAGTCTACAAAAACGTAGAACTAATATTGACTCCATATATATGTTCGGCATACTAAATGGTATAATCGATGTTCCATCATTACTGGGACAAGTAAAATTCAATATTCCGACTCGTAGGATGAGAAACAGTGAAGTACTGTTCATCGATCAGCATAGAACAAACTATGGCCTAAATTCTCCAATGACCCGCCTTTGTCGTATTGTTAACTCAAGACAGGATCATCTGGACTTTTTTGGTTTAAGTTTACAACGATTTAAACGAGCACTAAATAAATAGTCCAGATCTTGTCTCGATGTCCCTTATGTTTGTCAATGCTTTTTTCTTTAAATGTTTTAAACTACTCTTTTATTGTAATATTTAAACCTTATAAATTGTATACATGGACAATGTCCGTTAATAAATAAATAAATAAATAAATAAATAAATGCAATCCATTTTGCTGCTGAAAAATGTGACGACAGATCGCTGGCTTATTCCAGTGTTATACCACGTCGAACGCAGGTATAAACGCGGAATTAATTTATATGGTCGTCTGGTCGCTATCCCAGCTCTATACCGTGTATAACTTTGTGCGATGTTTGTAAGTAAGAGTTTTGACTATACCATCTTTATCCTATTAATATGTATGGGCGTTTTTATACCAGATTTATAGGCAATGCCCTGTGTGAACGACAATAAATACAAATATTACCTTTTATTTCAAAATTTGGTAATGTATCTGTAAATGATAATGAATATGTTCGTTTGAAAATGTCCTAACAAGACGAAACGCGTCACAATATACCCTTTGTATATTTTATAAAAATAAAATAGAATTATAATCCAATAAACTTGTTTTATTTTGGATAAATTACCAAATTTAATATGGAATTCTACCAATTGTCTGCATACACAATAAACAAATATTACCAGTCGCCGTTTCTCTTCTATTTGATTCCGAACTCTCCTATCGAGCAGTTGCAGGTTCAGACACTGGGGGGCCTCCTGGCTGGAGCTGCTGACCTCTTTCTTGATCTGCACGTCGCTGACGAGCGCCAGGTTCACGATGTTGACGTCGTTCAGCTCGGACTTGCCGCTGCTGGACGGGCACTTGAGGATCAGCATCTTCGTGTGCGGGTCGAAGGCCAGCACCTCGCCCTCGATGTCGTCGTTGTAGCACGTCTTGCAGGCCACGGTGCTGCCGATGGAGAAGCAGTCGGCTACCACGGACATGCTGGAGCCGGAGAATTCGCCGAATAATTATATAAGACAGAAGTCAGCGTGTGGCCGACCAGGGCGCCGCCATTAATATTATTCTCTGACTTTTGCAACATGCCGATGTTGCCAGTCGGTAGAAAATTATAATAAATATTCTAACTACTTTTATAGGTACTAACTTACTTTTCTCTGCGCGAAGACTGGTGCAAAGATAAAATTATTATTATTATTATAATAATTTATAGTATTACAGTTGGATAATTTATACAGCGCCATTTCTGTGAAAATCACCTCAAGGGTGCTGTAAAAGAAATAAATATCTCAGCACGTCTTGTCGCTACAGAGCGCATGGGCGATAAAAAATCTAGCCCCCCTTTACCTTCTGTTTTGATTTCACAATGAAGTTTAGTGCTTAAATTAAACAAACCGCCACGCCGTTTCCCCGTAAGGGTAAGCAGATAGGATAGAACGCCACATCACTTTATCTTTGCATGCAAACCTCGCTTCCTCTATATTCATACAACTTCTCATGTACGCACGCTGATTATTTCTATTCTTGACATGTTCATCTTGAAGTATTTGTTGGACTTGATCGTGCCATGTCTTTCTCGGTCGTAGATTCTTTTGGCCGTTCTTTTGTTTCTTTTATCCGTTCTGCTTGAATGATATTAAAATAAATATTGAAAAAACTCAGTTTAAAATGGGAGTTAGATTATTATAAGCCTCACAGCTACTAAGTGCATGGACTTTTGAAATTTTTGACCCCGTTTACAAAATGTAGATAATTGGTAACATTTGCATATTGGAGCTGATTACCAATAATCTTGTAGCTACAAAGCGCATGAGTGAAGTTTTAACAACGTAAAATTATATAAAAAGTTTGTGGAAAAAATATATTTAGAAAAGTAGATAATTTGTAAAGAGTTCCAGCTAAAAAGTAAAAATACAATAAATAAAGCACTGTTCAAACATTATGGTTTATTTGACAGGTTTTGTAGCGCAGTTGGTTAAACGCTCATCTGTGAAACTAGCGCCGCGGGTTCGATTCTCACCGGTTGCAAAACAAAAATTCAAGAAATATTTTCTTGTGTTTTAATTGGAATTCAAAATTGTAAAATTTCAAATATTTTTTATGCTATTGAAAAAATAAATTGCGCGCTATTTAGGTGCAAATATTGGTGGATTTTAAGTTATTGTATAGACCTGTGACATAAATTTTTCTCGTATGGTTCAGATGCTTCTTTACGAATATTTGCATCAAAAAAATATAATAATCTGCCCAGATACTAAATTACATATGTTAAAAAATCGAAAAGGCTAACCCATTTGTGCGAGGCAAGCGTCTCATGCTATTTCTCATTCAATTTAATTTAATTTAATTTGTTTTTTATTTTATTGAAATAAACGGCACTTAATGCCTTTCACATATAAGTTGCAAATAATAAAATACACACATGTAAGTGAAATAAGTAAAATATAGTATTTAAAACAAATTATTACTAAACAGTTATTTACAAATTATGTAGTCAAAAAAAAAAGATACACGGTTTAAAAATTATATTACTAGTTATAAAATACTTTAAAAATTCAATATTTGGTCATATAAATATTTTGAACCTGTAAAAAGAAGAGAGATAAAAAATAAGGAAGCAACACATATTAATAAATATAATTAAAGCAGTTTTGAATAACACTTTTAATCAATTTAATTATATAAATAAAAGACGAGTGATACTTTAATCCACAAATTTGGAATTTCCAATGACCGGTTTCATCGCTTTCGCGACATCTTCGAGACTGGTATCTTTATTAGGGAGTTCAATGTATTTATACAACACAGAGGTAAGAATAGAGAATTAAACATTATTCGAAAGTTAATCAAATAAAGTTATTTTTATCTTGAGGATCATTAACAAAAAAAATTTTCCTTAACTATAATGAGTTGATATAATGCTATTTTTAGTGTCCCATCCTTCGTGAGTGTGATTTTTGTCAAGTATGATTTCTGAAAAACCAAGGGTAAAATGTCATTAGTAAAAATATATTACAATGGGTAATGTAATGGAGAATGCACGGCACGTGTGTTATCTGTTCATTAAGTAATTCTACGTAGGGTTTATTTCTTGATCTATTCATTTCGAGAATTTCTAGTTTGTCAAGTTTATGGCTTTTAGGTGAAGGATGGATTATTAAAACGATCCTTAAGATAACAATAACTTCATTTAATTTACATTCATATAATTTCGAATTATCTATCCTTACCTCTGTTTTGTATAAATACATTGAACTCCTTAATAAAGATACCAGTTTCGAAGATGTCGCGAAAGCGATGATACCGGTCATTAGATATTCCAAATTTGTGAATTAAAGTATTTTATTTTAATAATAAATTACAATGAACTTCCATCAACAATTTTCACTTACAAACTTGAATTATTTTAATTAATTGCAAATAAATTTAAATATGAATAACTCCCTAGAAAGGAAATCCAGCCAGTCTGCAAGCATTTGAACCTACTCAAACATTGTTGATTTAATAGTTAGTCTTCTTTGTTTATTCTCAAATGTAATTTTAAAAAACTAAATTGTTAAGTGTCCTCGGCACGGGAAACCCCAGTAAGGTCACATTATTTTTATTATTAATTATAGTTTGTAAGCGAAAAATATGAATAAATAAATAATTTTAGTTTAAAAATAATACATTTTTTATTCACCATACAAATTTATTCTTGGCAATTTTTTCGGAATTTTCTTGGAATTTTTATCATTCAAAAATATTACAAATTTTTTTTCCATTTTCTTGGCCCAAGAGTCTTGGGTTACTTTTGTGGCGCAGAATTAGTATTTGTGCTTGCAACACTGAACTTGCTGTCAGTTCTTGAAATGCTGACTTCTATGGAGTTATGTTTTGACAGCTGACAGATCCGTAGCTATTATGTCGACGAGGCGCGGTTTAATGATATCAAAATATTTGTTTTACAAAAACCCTGATGTAGCTGAGCTAAGCTAGACTCCTGTCGGCTAGTTCACCCGGAATGCCTAGTCCCTTTAGATATTCCGGAGCGGAGATGTGCACTGCCTAGCCAACAGAGTTTGCATTCTACCTTTTTACATTGTTTGTATTAACTAAGATACACCAAAAATAAGTCGCGCTGCGGCGTTTAATAAAGACTGAAGGCGAAGCATTTTATTTATTGGTAGACCAGCGCCTCGATTATGAACGCTTTCTTCATGTGTATATACCGTGGCGGTTTACTTAACTTCTGTACTATCTGTATCTTCCTCGGTATGTTCTACCTACTTGTCATATTGACATCATATGATCGAAACAATCCAATGGAATGACCGCAAATAATTAGTCCGCGTTCCTTACGTCATAACATTTGAAATAGTTCT
Source organism: Micrasema longulum (assembly GCF_059751315.1). Taxonomy (NCBI): domain Eukaryota; kingdom Metazoa; phylum Arthropoda; class Insecta; order Trichoptera; family Brachycentridae; genus Micrasema; species Micrasema longulum. The sequence continues at coordinate 161,131 of NW_028277589.1, read as the reverse complement.
CATTTATATTTTAAATAGGCTTCTGTAATAAAAAGTTCTCACTTCAAAGCGATTATAAACTCCAATAAATCCCAATTCAAGCAAAAAATGCTCGCTTGAACATGAATTTTGCATGACTTTTGGAAATCACCTAGACGGTACGCTTAATGATCGTCTGTATGTATCTACCGATCGACTACAAAGCCGGCTCCTCTAACGTTTCGATACATACATTCGGAAAGATAGTAAAACAGATAGAAATAATAACTAAATTCTTTTTTTAGAGAGGTAACTTTCTAACGCCTAGATACTCTTATTTGTGAACAGGACAGAACCTAGCGACATTATTTTCACATCTAGGCGTTCGTTTTATTAAAGTGACAGTTAGAATTTAATTCGACTTCAAAACTTACTTATTTCTCTCTCATATTTTTAATAAGCTTTTAAGAAAAAATCCTCAGAACGATTAAACATTTTAATAAATCATAATTAAAAGAAAAATTGCTCAGTGGTACAAAATTTTTGACACTTTTAATGCGTAGATAAACGTATCGAGGGGTTCCAGACCCGTCAGTATAAACCGATTTACTTCCATCAAAACTTGATGGTGGGGGTATCGGTAGTATACCTTTGTAGTCGGTCGGGAGACTTTTATCTTCAACTATGGCGTCATACTGAAGCTATGTCATTTAAGAGCGTAGATATGTGTACCGTGACGTACGCTTCCACTCGTTTCATATCAATGTACCTACCCAAAACTTAAAGGTGGGGGGTCGGTAGTATATCTTTATAATCGCTAGAGGGATTTATCTTCAACTATACCGTCAAGGTGAAGGTATGACGTCTTCATCTTCCCATCATAATCGAGGCACTGCGTAGATACCATTACAATAATCAACTCTAGACACTACAAATGCATGTATTAATTCGCGATAGTCTTCTGTTTTCTGTAAGTTTGAATAAATCTGTTCTGCTCTCTTCTGTTCCCCAGTTCGCCCGCATCTAGAATATTCCTCTGTTATCTGGTCCCCTAAATATGATGTTCACATCAAGAATATTGAATCAGTTCAACATTGATTTTTAAGAAAGATAGGCTGGAGGTTGGGCTTATCCGGAGACCAATATATGTAAATTGAGTTAGAAACTAGCTTAAATATATCTTCTTTTCAAGACCATCGAAATAAATCCGACCTCCTAGTCCTGTTTAAAATTCTCAACTCACTCTTTGATGCGCCCGAACTACTGAGCTCGATAAAATTAAATATCCCAACTAGAAACCTCAGACAAAACTTACTCTTTCATACCGATAACCATAGAACTAACTATGGTTTCCATTCCCCTATGCCCAGAATTCTCAGGTCTGCCAAAAAACATACCAGTTTTGATTTCTTTGATAACAAGTTGTCTTCTTTCAAACGATCACTGAATCAAATTCAATTATAAACACCTCTCTCCCGCTTACACTCCCACAAAGTCTACTATATACCTTTGTGTCTTTCTACTTTCCTTTATAATAAATATCTATGTTTAAATGTCCTTAAAAATGCCCATTGTGCTTATATATTAAAAAAGAAACTTTTGTAACGCGATTCTGGGTATATTTTTAACGCGCTGTTTCAAAGTTATGAAGTTTTAAAAATTCATGGAACGAGTGTTAACTTTTTCAAAGCATGTCATTGTGATTTTCTGCAGAAGGCATCTTCCATACAAAAAAGGTTCGAGTGTATATTGAGTGTTGAGTTAAATACGCCACTCGAAGTGCAAACTTAATAATAATGTTAGGCTGATTTATCTTTATATATATGATTCCTCTGTACGTGTGATGTCACTGAACTCCTAAACGGCTTAACCGAATTACATGCAGTTTTCTGAGAAATATAGATCTTTGCGCTGTGCGTGTTCGCAGATATTAAAATCTTCAATCTAATATGTAAAAAAGAAGTAAGGAGCAAAAAACTATTTATTCACCGATCTACCAGTGTTACAGTCGAGGAGAATGCATTTACAAAAATTGAAAAGATGTCGATTTTTTGTGTATAAAAAAGTTTGTTTTTGAATGTTTACAAACAGCATTTGTTTTTTGTGGATCTCAATCAGATTCTTTCCTTAAATTTCGTATTTTCTACCCATTTATTTCTTTTACTGGATTTTTGGTAATACTAACGGACATTCAATACATTTTTGAAAATCGCATTCGTGAATAAAGTGCATCCCTGTTGGTGAGAAGAGCCGAGTTTATTTATTTATTAACGGACATTGTCCATGTATACAATTTATAAGGTTTAAATATTACAATAAAAGAATAGTTTAAAATATTTTTAAAAAAAAGAAAGAAGCATTGACAAACATAAGGGACATCGAGACAAGATCTGGACTATTTATTTAGTGCTCGTTTAAATCGTTGTAAACTTAAACCAAAAAAGTACAGATCCTGTCTTGAGTTAACAATACGACAAAAGCGGGTCATTGGAGAATTTAGGCCATAGTTTGTTCTATGCTGATCGATGAACAGTACTTCATTGTTTCTCAATCTACGAGTCGGAATATTGAATTTTACTTGTCCCAGTAATGATGGAACATCGATTATACCATTTAGTATGCCGAACATATATATGGAGTCAATATTAGTTCTACGTTTTTGTAGACTAGAAATATTTAACATTGACTCTATTTCAGCATAAGAATAATTATCTCTCTCTAGTCCGAGCATCCACGCTATTTTTCGAAGCAAGCGATGTTGGACTGATTCAATGTGATTTATGCGATTGACATAGAATGGAGACCAGACCACGGAGGCATATTCAAGAAGAGGGCGAACAGTTGAGCAAACAGTTGACATTAATTTGCGCAAACAGTTGACATTAATTTACGAAAAGAATTATATTATTGAAAATTATCAATTTTATGTTTTGGAATTCAACAATAAACAAGTACCTAGGTACCTACATAAATTCAATATTTGAATACTAATAATTTTTCGTTTTGAAAATTCAATCATAAACAAGCACCTAGATACCTATTTATCTATTTTGAAAAAATCATTGCGTGCATTTTATGTGAATTCAAATGTTTATTTTCGTGTTTTTAAGGTTAACACCTACGTAAAATTATTTAAACATGTTTTTTTTTTTAAATTCAATTAAAAAAACACATAGTGGTATTGATGGAAAAAATACAAAATAATTTTAATGAAACCATAGATAAATATTAATAATCCCCATTAATGAGTTTTAAAAAAAAATTCTGCAGTTTTTCATTTTCTCAGTTTAACACTTTTTTCCTGCTCCCTCGAACGTATAACAGGGGTTTATTGTATATATTGAAACAAAAAATTGTTCCTTTTGATATAAATTAATTTTTATAATGTACCCAAAGAAATAGTTACCAACGGAATTTATTAATAAGACATGAAACAGACTGCAAAACACAAAAATCAGATTTTTCCTTCGTCTCCAAACTTTCAAATTACGATTTCTAAAAATGATGTTTTTAGGGTTAGGGACGTTTGTCTTAACGGCAATAGTATGCGTTTTCAAATAGTAAAGAAAAATAGGAGATTATTATAGTCGTAGAAATAGATTACTGCCTTCTCTTTGATACTGTACTAAAAGGCAGCTGGATTATATAAAGGGATGGATAAATAAAAGTCAAATGTTCTCCGAAGCGTTTAATTAATCACAAATATAAAATATATCCCTTTACTTCTTGGGCGCGGGTTTGGTGGCGGGCTTGGCGGCGGTCTTTGCGGCGGGCTTGGCGGCCGGCTTGGCGGCGGGCTTGGCAGCGGGCTTGGCGGCGGGCTTGCCGGCCGGCTTGGCCGCGCCCTTGGCCTTGGCGGGCTTGACGGCCTTGGGCACCTTGGGCTTCTTGACCTTGGTGGCGCGGTGCTTCTTGATGGCGGCGGCGCGGCGCTCGCGCAGTTTCTTGGCGCGGACGGCCACGTGTGTGTCGGGAAGCTTAACCTGAAGAGAGCGAACATTTGCGCGGTTAGAAGTGTGTTATTGTTCGGGAAGTAAATAAATTGAAACAATATTGATTTCGAAAGAGGTTATAATACAAAGAGTTCCCTTTGATCACAAATTTGTTGATAAATGTGGACTGGATTAATGTTCTGTGCATTATGGAAACGAATTAGACCTTATTCACATTCAGCATGTTAAACAAGCAATGCGAAGCGCACAAAACAGTCAGCTAACTCATAATGGCGGCAGCTCCTTAATGACTCTGGGTAAGCATCGCACATGCGCGAAACTGCCATTGCTACGCTACATTGTTAACTCAAGACAAGATTTAAACAAGCAAAAAAACATCATATGTTAAAAATGCTTTTTTTTTTAGAACTTTTTCAGTGTACAATACAAAATTTAAAGATATAGATTACACAAACGTCACTCTGTCAGTTTTTAAATTTGCTCTAAAATGCATTACGTAACTTAGTAGACATTATAATAATAAATATGTACATCTCCCTTCCCCTCCTTATCCTCTCTTCAAGCATCCTCGTCCTGATCCTGCCCAATTTACAATAACTTACTGTTCTTAAAAAAAATATTTAAAAATCCTTGTATTATTGAAAAACATTTACAAGTACATGAAAATAACATTTTTATAAGTATAAACTTATATGTATTTAACAAATTACATAATTAACAGGGATGGAGAATACTTTAAATAAGGGAATATGGAAGTCTAGGCATTTACAGGGCTTATGACCTGTCATTGGCCGGTTTAAGTAGCCACTTTACACACTGTAACATTCTAATGTTCTTCATTTCTGTTTCAATATATTAATATTAACAGATCCCTAGGGAGTTGAATCCAGTCCTTGTCTTCAAAAATTTGGACAATCTTAAAATATTGTCCTTAAGGACTACAGTGCTTTTAATCTACAGAGTAATTCAGGGGGCGTATACTCACTCCGTCCTTCTCGGCCTGCCGCAGCTGGCGGTCGGCGACGGTGCGCAGCGAGCGCAGGTGCGCGCGCCGCTTGAGCACGCCGGCGTACGGGTTCAGCCGCAGCAGCGCGCGCCCGTTGCGCAGCGGGTTCAGCTTGCGGCAGCGGCGCACGACGGCCTTGCGCGGCGCGCGCAGCACCCGCCGGATCTCCTCCGACTTGAGCAGGCGCGACAGGTCGCTGCACGCCATCTTGGGCTGCGGCAGGTTGAAGCCCTTCTTCTCCAGCGAGGGCGCCTTCCACGTGCCGAACAGGGCGTCTGGCGAACGTGATTGTATCATTATAGTCAACGCGATTGATAATATTTATATTATAATTTTAATATGCTTCATAAGCTTTTCTTTGAAAAAATGTACAAATACCAGCATGAACATGTTTCGTTTTTGAGTGATTCGTTCCGACGTTTCGGCTACCATCTCCAGGGTATACCGAGTGAAGATATTGATAATATCCGGAGCAGGATTCTTCGACTACTTTGACACGAGTCTCTTTCGTGTATTTTTTTTTCTTTTTTACAATATGTACGTATTGAATATATTCTTGTAATGTATATGTTATATTTAAAATAAATAAATTGAATTGAAAAATTGAATTGAATTAAAGTGACCGTGAAAACCTTCGCGCCTATTTACCAGAATGAACTTTCGAATGTATTTTTAAGTCGAGACAAGAAAAAATAAAATTATACCATCTCAATTTTTTAGATTCAGGGACTATAATTGGTAAGGTATCCAAAATAAACTTTCACTGGTTGAAATACTTTATTTATATATTGATATACAAGATTATATAATATGACTTGTTTCGTCTTCCGAGAATGATTTTTTTCCGTACTTGACCACAGATTTCACCCGATGTTTAAGTTCTCCTCTATAAAAGATATGTGTATCTATGGAAAAACCCCTCTCGTAAGATGTTTATATATATATATATATATATAGCCATGTCGTTAAAAGCACGATATAAATAAAACATGTCGTCCTTGGAATAGCAAAAGTGATATTTTCAGGTACACACTAAAGTAACAATGTAACGTTGTGAAATAAAAACCCACTTAAAATTAATCTGTAGATACATTCTTACACTGTTATCGCATCTATTTTAAAATAAAAATAAGGGTTTTTCATGACTTTTCAATATTGATATAAAATAAAAAAAACTTTCAATTTACCAAGTGGGTTATTGTAAATTTTACTAAGAAAAAAACTATGACTTTAATATACATAAAATAACCTACTTACAGACAGATAGTAAAAGAAATATATTTCAAAAACAAAAATTGAAAACACTTATATAAAAGAAAAACTAAACTTATGTATATACAAATATATATTGCGAGACCATTTTCCGACGCGTGCAATACGAGCCGGTGAACGGTCTGTAGGGAGAACTACCCCCCCGGCTGTACGGAGGCACCAGCCGGCGGATCAACGTCTCCCGTTTCCTCTAGCACCGTGTCGGTGACACCTCCCCCAGGGTACGGGACCCTGCGCGAGGTCTCACAGTGCAACTCCGACTTACTTTCTTCGGTTCTCACAATATTTCGAGTTTCAGTCTTACATTTCAAGAGTCAGCCATTTAAAAAAAAAAAAACAGACCATATCGGCCGTCAAATGCCATTCAAATTTTAATAAAAACATGCGGTAAAAATTAAATGTTTACAACCAAAATATTATTCTTAAAAAAAAAACCATTCTGTAAACAAAAAATGTTGGAAATAAAATGTTTTTCTTTATTAAATCTAAAGAATTTTTTTGAACACGTGTAAAAACTACATTAAATTTAATTAGTATGAATGTATTATTGTTTTTATTTTTTTTCTTTATATATCCTATGTTTTTATTTTGTTCTCATGTACTCGTATTTAAAATGATATAAACTCTTATAAATAAACAACTACAACAGTGTAAGTCACTCTCCAAGCACAAGAGTTAATATCTTATTTTGGAGAGTTACAGTCATAATGGACTTATAATGGACTCAGTATTGATGTTGACATTTTGAACCGCACGTTTCATTTGTACAGAAAATTTCTTCATGGGGTCGATTATTTGGGATAGTTGCTGAATGTGCATCTTGTAGTGGTTTATGCTATCTATATAGATATGTGCCGCATGTAATGTATATGTTTGTGTATGTTTTATATGTGCGTTCATGCGTGTGTGCATGGATGGCTCGGAACTACATACATTCTGTATTTTTATTTATTTTAATTTATTACCTCCATGGAAAACACAAATGTTAACAATTATTCTTTTCTCATTTGAAATTCTTATTTATTTAATTTTTTTGTCACATTTAAAGTTTATATCTTTTGCATAATTTATGAAAACTTAATTGGTCTTTTTATGTTAAAAAATTGTTGTTTTTAATACTTTTTAAGTATGACTGTATGTTTTCTGAATAAAAATAAATAAATAAATAACATTTGCTAGATGTGTAAAAGTAGATATGTATAGAATTTTTTAAAAACATGTACCTTTTATGAAATTCATTAATAAAAAAAATGACCATTGAAGGCACAATTCCTTCTTAAAAACCAAAATTTAAGCTTTTTTTAAAATGACTATGAGAGTATTGGAAGCTCACCTAATCGCTTGAAGGCGGATTCTGTCCAGATGATGAAGCGGCCGACGTGGCCTCCCGGCGCGAGCTTCATGAGGTTCAGCTTCTCCACGGAGATCAGCTCCATGCCGGGGATGTTCCTGAAGGCCTTCACCAGACCCTGGGAACAGGCGGAGGAGGTTAGTGTCGTGTTCCCGCGCGGCCGTGCGGGCCGCGGCGCGAGCGGCGCCGTCAGAAAGTGTCAATGTGTCGAGTAATCAGCGGCTATTCCATAGCCTCATAACCCAATGCTCTGTATGCAGATCTCATCATGTGAATATTGTTTATTTAGTAAGCCGTGGATAGTTATAAAAAAATGGATCTTTCACATAAAAGGTTTGTTAAAGCCCATGACGTCACAAATTTCAGTCGGTGAAACACACTTTTTACATTTGGATGGTGTTACGCATGGTGGATGGTGTTATGAACTGGCAGAGGATAGATGCAGTAGACTGCTATGTTCTCTCTTCCCTTAAATAAAATCCAAACTTGTACACTTCTCCTGAAAATGGCTTTCTATGTAATGACTATGTAGTGCCACTATCACTAATTGCTGGACGGTTCAAAGGTGTTCTAGATATTGTTTTATGCAGGTTTTTAGCAGAATTTACTGAATATATATAGTTAACTGAAAATATGTATGTGTATATTTATGTTTTTCCTTTTTTTTAAAAATGTTATTACTATTTTGTTTTATTTTTACATCTGAGCATGTTTTCCATTCTTTACTTTAATTCTTAACTTTTAATTACTCTTACAAATTTTCTTCATTTTTAATATTATTTCTATTTGTAAATGCTCACTACAAACTTTAAAATATCTTTTTTTTAACCCAGCGGGAACCATCTTTAGACAGTCTAAAAAATCGTGCCCCGTACGCGGCAACTGTCTTTAGACATTTTTGACTTTACAGGCTGATACTTTGATAAATACACGATAGATGGCCAAAAAGTTTGTATCGAAATATTCCCCGAACATTTGTCGATGAGTGACATCTCTGAATAACTCCTAGGATTATATTTGTTTATATTATAAAAGATTTTAATCAGAGCGGGCGAAAAAATGACCCAGCAGTTTTAAAATTCCCGCTCGGCAATGACCTCGCACCGTATCTCGAATGTCGTATTTCGTTATCTTTATAGAACTGTGCGTTGATAGTGTTATTGAATGTCTTGTGTTATTGTTGTACTGAAAACATGTAAGAATTATATTTGAAATAATAACGACTTTTAATAAAAACTACTATATTAATTACATTAAAAACCTCATTTTGTATAGTTTGTGTCGAATACAAACTCTCTCGGCTTATGTATAAGTCACTGCGCAACTCTGCTCCGGAATATCTAAGGGAACTATGCATTCCAGATGAACTAGCTGACAGGCGTCTCACGCTTAGATCAGCTACGTCTACGGCGAGAGGAAAAGTTATTATACCTCTACGCAAACAGCGAACTAAATTTAGTGAAGGCGCATTTGCGGTCGCAGGCCCTATGGCATGGAATGCTCTCCCAGCAGAGGCGCGAGGCTGTGAGAGTGAAGTGATGTTTCGGAAAAAACTTAAAACCCACTTGTTCTCTAAATCAATTAAATAAATCCGTAGCATGTGACGACAAAATAAATTGTTTTAATTAAATTACAAATTTAAAAGCTTCCATTAAACTAATTTAAAAATAGAATCACCATGTAAAGCGCCCTTGAGGTATTTTATTACGAAAATGGCGCTATATAAGTTATCCATAATAATAATGCAAGATTTTGACAAGACTTCCTACACCAAATTTTAGCCAGTAGCACAGGACTAAAAACACGTATGCGTAGTGTAAACATGCTCACAGAACTACCTGATTAGCCGATCGCTAATGAGTGATCTTCATCACGACTGCTGGACTTTTTCCTACACAAACGGTGATATGGCTAATACGACGAGGTTGCACCGACCTGGTTCCTGTGGTACACGACGAGGGGTCCCTTGCGCTGCACCCTGCGCCTGTTCCTCATCTTTCCCTTACCGGCGCGCAGTCTTCTGGACTTGTACACCTAGAAGTGGCACAGAACAATGGTTAGCTTCCTCGTTCCGGACAATCTCGCTTTGATGAGGAAGATCGGTGGTTACTTGTATTTGTTAATAGACTTGTCAAACTAAACTAAAATCGGCTCGCTCACAGTAAAGGTCATCATAAAAGAATCATAGGTAAATATGAACAATCCCCAATTATGACGGTTTTTACAATTGAACGTAGTTATGCAGAAAGCAGCCAGTACACAAATTCGGAAAAATGGGGTATTGATGTTATCGGGTGCGGTAAACTTGATTCTACGTTCTGCTAAAAACAGCCAGACCGCTTTCATATCAAAAAAACTGTATTAATCACCTTCGGAAAAAGGTGTTGATCGCAATAACGGCATTTATCAATTTGCAGAAAACACCCAAAAAACTAGAAAAATCTTATGGTACTCAACTGGTCAAATACACAATAAGATTCTTGTTTGTAATATATATAAAAAACTTATGTATTCATTGTTTATCGTTTGTTCAAGTCAAAAACATTCAAACTGTTATGTAGATTTTATAATTCACTCTTTTCACAAAATGGCTATTATCTCAGTTTCACTATTCTATGGCTGGCTGCTTTCTGTATAACTACGTTCAATTGTTCTACAGTATATTTAGTACAGTCGAATATAATAATTATTTTTTTATGTATTTTTTTTTCCATGGATTTTTCTATTCCTCGCTTCAGCGTTTTCCTCGGTTTTGTTGCTCCCTAGAATAACTTACTGTATGTATCATATGTGGAAAAATATTACGAGCATACTATGACGAGTTGAATGCGTTGACTTCATATTTTTGTAGCATTCGTGGAGGATAAAATAAAATTGTTTTAAGTAGGTAACTCACAAATGGTGATTTTGAAGTTGTAGTAGTAAGCCCTGCGATATTATCATAGATGTGTTTTGTAATTTTGAAAATCCCGACAGAAATTTAAAATTACACCCCCTGTGACGTCACAAATTAAAATCGGCGATTTTGCCGACATTTGGGTGGCAGTTCCTCCCGCCGCTGTGGCTGTGTGACTCTCCCCGGCCCGGGTGCGCACGGGGCACACCCGGCGTGGGGAAGAGCCGCTTACTCTAGCACATAGTGTTACTCGGGGCGCTAGGCGAGCACCACGGGTGGACATTACTGCGTGCGCAATCGAGATCAAACAATACTGGCGCGTCACTGCGCTCCGGCGGCGCTGGGCGGGTCCTTGAATGTTTTCCCTCTCTGCTGCGATGAATTCCGATAAGTGTTCTTCGGACACGGCTCGAGAAATGAATATTGCTTACCTTCTGAACGTCGCCCCACGCGCGTATCCTCCTGAGGAAGCCGACCGCCTGCTTCGTCTTGGTGAGCTCCTGCACCTTGTCGGACACCACGAGGGGAAGCTCCGGGATGCTGTCGATGACGTGACCTGGCGGACAGACACATTATGCGGACTTTACGTATAACAGGGGACAGGCGGGTTTACTGAGAGTTAAAAAATAAGGATTGTCGGTGTTTCTGTCAAAACTTCAACTTTATCTTACGTTTTCAAGCAACAGTTTTAGTCCATTTTGACGACAACTAAAAAAAATTACAATGGAATCACTATTTTTCATCTTTCTGTGAAAAATGAGGCTTTACGCTATTGTAGCTAAACTGCTGAATCCAGTTAGAGTAGTGAAATATTATTTTTTTGTTGTAAGTAGTGAATTCAATTCCTGTTTTGTATGTTCTAGATCTTGAAGATAGTGATTTTGACAACAGAAAGATTAGGACAAACTATCTGATTAGTGAAACATTATCATTATTACCTCCTTTGTGAAGCGCCGCTGCCACATGGGCGCCGGGCGCTTCCTTCAGAGAGTGAAAGAGAGAAAAGACCCCTTTGTGTAACCATCCCAGTCATAATCCGTTTCATTATTTTCACCTTTGCATTGATAAATTTTGCAAGACATTTTACTTTCCACATAAGTAGAATTTCGTCGAAATGGTCCGGCTAGGTAAATAACAACGAATAACTCTGGTTCCAAAAAAGATATAAAAAAAAACTACACACCGTTAGAAAGCTCATACTTCAGGTATGTTTTAAAGAAATCGGAAGTCTTCCATCACTTTTAGTTTTTTTTAAATGAAAAGCGAAGTTGAGCTTTAAATTTTTTTTAAACTATTTTTTATGTTTGAGGGTCCATAACTGTTTCTACCAATACCACGAAACAAATATTAATTTTAAAAGGACCTATCAAGCATTAAGATTTTAATGAACATATAAAAAAATCAGATCTGCCCATAAAAAAAAGTTATAGGAGCTAAAGGCATGAAAGTTACAAAATTCCAAATTTAAAAAAAAAATCATCTAAAAAAATCTTGTGGCCTGGGTCAAATCTTTGGGGCTGAGTAGGTAGCAAATGACCCCACCTACTCCCCATTTTCGTATGTTCAACGTTCTGCCGAACACCTGTATATATAAAGATTTATAAAATTGTCTATTTCTATAGTGTACTTATAGTATGTATTAAAAGACATAAAAAAAAATAGTAAATCTGTGGTATTTAGCTTAAAAACTCTCCTGAAATAATGTTGGTTTGTGAAATTTGAGGTTTTAAAAACCAGGTATTCTGATATATTCATTATTCATATCGGAATATGTTTTCAGTTCATGTTCGTACCGTGTTATTTCAAAACCTACTTAATAAGAATTTCTATACTCTATATTATATTATATTTCTAGCCTGAGTGAATTTAGACTTGCGCAAACCCCGTATGCGATATTTGCCAGCATCAGAAAGTGTCAATGTGTCGAGTAATCAGCGACTATTCCATAGCCTCATAACCCAATGCTCTGTATGCAGATCTCATCATGTACTGGCTCATATCACCGAGGTTAGGGTCTAATTCAACCGATGCTCCTTACAATACTGATTTAATTTTTAAGATCCTCGTGACTTTTTAATTTGTTTTAACTATGTATTTTTATTTTTTTATTACATCTTTTGCTTTATTTTTTAGTATATATTTTTTTCTCTTTCTACTCGGTATTTTGCTAGGTTTTTTTTTCTTTAAATATGCTATTTGCTATACACATGCATTCATTTTTTATTATGACTTTAAATATGTTTCTTACTATGTATTCTGTTTTTATTTCGCATTTTACAGAGTTTCAAAATATTTTTTGGACATATTTATATATTTTAATGGTTTTTACTATGTTTTCACTGCATTTATTACTTAGTTTTTGTGTGGTTTTTGCTAGGTTTTTTTCACTACATTTTTACTACAATTTTACTATGTTTTTACTACATTTTTAATACATTTTTACTATGTTTTTACTACAATTTTACCATGTTTTTACTACATTTTTTACCATGTTTTTACTCCATTTTTTACATTGTTTTTCACTTTGTCCTGTCATCTTTATAACTGTTTCTATATATTGATTACTGTTTTTTATATTTTATTGACTGTCTAAGAACGGGGTAAAGCAGTCAAAGCAACTTTGCATAAATTATAATTTTGTGTGTGTAATATAATGATAATAAATACTCGGCTGGCATAATATTATGTGCATGTACATTATTATGCTGGCTGGATTTATTTTAGTTTTAAAGCTGATTTTATATATTTGTGTCAAGCATTGTATTAAAAAAATTAATTAACACGCCAGATACGAATGATTTTTCGTGTGACAATATAAATAACTACTTTGACGTTACTACAAAGTTATGTCGTCACTTTTGCTGACAAATGTCATTCTAATCAAGCTATATTTTAAGGACTATAGTGATCAGGATTACAGTTTAAGAATGGGATAAGACTCGTGTTGACGTGAGAATTTTAAAAATAAAAGAATAAATCCTTGCGATTCGATTTATCCAAATATTGAATTTCGGGGGCCATCTTCAACGAGTTATAAATAATTCACAATCATAAAAATGGGAACAAAGTTGTGCAGAGTGGGGTTACCTTTAGCCTGGACGAGCGCGGGGACTCCGCTGGCCGCCAGGGCTGCTGCGATGGCTCCGCGGCGCTGCTTCAGGTTGATGCGGCGATACCAGCGCCTCCACGGTTTGGTCGGTGCGAACATGCGCCCCCCGCGACACATGTTACCGAAGGCTCCCTGCCCAGACCTGAAAAGGGTGTACGTCCACACTACTACAATCGTCCAAAAATTTTTTTTTCACACATAATCAAAATAAAGAAAACTTTGTTTTCAACCACTTATTTTATTAGACTAGTTTCAGGGCTAAATAAGCTTTCTTACTTGTCAAGGTATAATTTAGTATTATTAGATAAGATAAGGACGCTCGCGTGGATTTTAAACCAGTAGGTAATAAAATAACTGAAAAGTTAAATCACCTTATAAAATAAAATAAAGTTAGCGCTTCAAATATAAATTTTATAAGTAAAATTATTTTTTTATTTAATCAAACTCCTCGGTTTAGTTTTACTAAATTCATAGTTACATTTTATTTATTTTTTCTTTTACAATTTATGTATTCCTTGTTTTACGGGAACATTTTATATAATTTTGAATCATGCCTTATTAACCTTTTCCTCACCAAGTATCCAAAAATTACACATTATCCGAAAGGGGGGACCAAACGACCCCAGCGCCTACTTGTATATAGCGTCACGAGAATAAAAAGTTGGAAGTGTTTATGACCGTGCAATAATTTATTTATATTTTCGTGAAAACATAATTACATTTTTATTCGTAATATTTTAAATTTGATTATTCCATTTAAAATTTAAATCTATATAATACCTAAATATTGTATTCAATCAACTATGTCTAACAACTTACAATTGCATATAATATTATTATATGTGTATGAAATCAATATATTGCTGCTCTTACTATGTGTCATTAATTTTGAAGATGTTTTTAAATTGACGTAAATTTATTTTCTTATTTAAAGATTCTTCCCATCGTTTCTTTGAATCCCTAAAAATATGTATGCGTATATTTATGCTTTTCCATTTAAAAAAAAAATATTATTATTATTTTATTTTATTTTTACATCTGAGCATGTTTTTCATTCTTTATTTTAATTCTTAACTTTTAATTACTCATACAAATTTTCTTCATATTTTTACTTTAATTTTTAAACTTCTATTTATAAATTATTATGAAAATAATGATATAAAACATCACCCGTCGATGGGAGGAGTGCTCTCCCGAAACTAAAGGAGTGTTCTTGTAAAATAATAAAATTGTGTAACACTAAATAACAAAGTTTTATTTTCATGATCATTTTTAATGAAGTGTTACGGAGTGAATGCAGATTCAATTAAAAAAACTTATGTTTATTTTCCTTCTCTTTAATTAATAACCTTACATATAATTACTTTATAATATGGAAACTTCACTGGTCCATTAGAGTCAAGTCTAACTGTGTTAAATATCAAACTATGTAACCGTACTGTGTTTCTTGAATAAAAGAAAATAAAAAAATAAATACATCGCCCCCCTAGAAGTGTAGTATGAATGCAGTTTGACCACATTTATTTTTCGCTTTCTTAGGAAAAAAAAAATTCTTATGGGACCACACTGTTTGGAGTAAATCTTATCAAATATTTGAATGATGTTGGATTTTAAATGTACGGCAGCACTGCCCCACATAGATTATTAAAAAATCAAGAAGGGAACGCCTAGTGCCACCGCTGGGATTCGATCTAGCGACATAATCAACACACGAGAGACATAATGTCGTTAAATCATGTGGATAGTTGACGCAGGGTGACAAAACTCGACATGACACACTTTATTTATTTTACACTAGATATACATATACAATGAGGAATTCCAGCCCAACCCGGAATTAAATTTTTAAAATGTTTTCGTGTACACGTGAATATTTAAACATTTCGAAGTAGGATGAAATATCTCAAAAACGCACGCAAAAATAAATAAAAAAAGTTAAAAATAGTAACATATTACAACAGAGATGAAGAACATTTAAGAGAAGGTAATATGGAAGTCTAGGCATCTACAGGGCTTATGACCTGTCAATGGCTGGTTTAAGTGGCCACTTAACACACTGTGTAACATTCACCATTCTGCCTATAAATCTTCTTCAACTGAGATGGACCTTATATGCATTTTCAAAATACTTAATGCTTTAAGTGATGTTCCATCTCTGTTGCAATCAATTTCTTTTCATGTTCCCAACCGTGTCACCAGAAGTCAAAATCCGCTATTTATAAAATCTTCTAAGAGCAACTTTGGTTTTTAAGCCCCAATGTCCAGAATGTGTAGATTAGTCAATTCATCACACGACTTGGAATTCTTTGGGATAGATCTTCTGGCTTTTCGTAGATCTCTTCGCGACTAAACAGTGTGGGATGAAGTTGGATTGGCATGGTTTAGCTCAAAGTCTTAGGTCTTTCGTTTTTTTGAATATATTGTATACAATTATTGTTTTGCCCTTGTTTGTCTTTGCTAAATAGTTTTATGTTCTTTTTGTTCAGTTTCTTGCATTTACGTTTCTTCATGTAACTGTTATAATTGGCTAAGGCCGTATATATATAATAAATAATAATAAATAAATAATAATATACAAATATTTAATTATATTTAGGAAAATATATTTTTAGAAGAGAGAAACAGCTGGGTCGCTCACCTGTGGGTACCTCCTCCCCTCACTCTGGGGATACGGGCGACGGCGCGCCCGGTACCCCACGACTCGGCACTGGTCTGGTGACCTGGAAACGAGGACAATCTTTTTTAAAAATAAATAAAAAGAAATGATAGCGTTCTTATAATTAACCAAATATTAAAATTTTTGTGACCATTTTCAACGAGTTGTAAATAACTCACTATTAGAAAATGGAAATCAAGTTGGGGTAGTGGGGTTTGAACCTTGGACCTCTGATCCGCGAGTCCGTAACACACGCCACGGGACCACAACCCGATTCGTCATAATTCTTTTATTCATTTAATTAAACTATAATTAATAATAAAAATAATGTGACCTCACTGAGGGTTACCCGTGCGGGGGACACTTAACAATATACTTTTTAAAAAATATTTTTACATTTGACAATAAACATAGAAGACTAACTTAATAAACAGAGATAATTAACAAAATATTCAGATTGTTTTAAAAGCTAGGTATATATGTACATCTGTATTATTTATATTACAAAACGCACAATGAAAGAACAAAAACCTAACATAAGCTACAGACTTGTGGAGCAGTTGATTCAATATTGGTTTGGGGGAATGAGATGATCCATTTTACTTCTACCCAGCTACACTATCCATTTCTTTATAGCCTTTTTAAACATTTTCTCGTTACTAATTGTTTTAATAGATAGTGGAAGTAAGTTATACATTTTAATTGAATAATACTCAAAATCCCTTTGTCCGAAAGTGGTATTTGTTTAAGTTGTCTTTGTGTTACATGTCTGACATGGTTATTTAAACACGGAAGGTTTGGCCAGCTTACTGGTGAATTATTTTTCAATTTAATATTAGTACAATTTATTTTTAAAACACACTCCCGTACACAATACACCACAGTTAAGCAACAAATAATTTTTTTTTTAAATTAAAAAAATTTAACCAACAATGTCATACATATGAAACTAGGAATAAAAAAAAAGATAAGATTACCAATGAGGAAAACAGAATCTCAAAACTAAAGTTTAATTATGTTTTCTTTTATAAAATTTGCCAAAAATGTTGTGGCCTTCGGGTAGTCATACCAATACCTGGCGGCATTTAAAAAAAAATCCAAAAGAAGTTTCTGAGATATCTCTACACGAGAGAGTGCGGGTATTATCCTCGGCTCCACCCGACTGAGTTTCTCCGGGGTATGCTCGGCTACAACAGTTATGAGACTAGAAGGAATGTGTATTTGACTATACATTTTTATCCATTATTGCGCGGTATGGTGGATAATTCTAAGATTATGATGAGCATTGGTTAGCATGTTCCTGATAATTATCTAACACAGCGTCAGCGTAGATTGTTTCATATTTCAATAATTCAATATGGGATTGCCCTGAACTATTATCTCTCATCAACTTCAGGGCGCCTGGAAGAATGACTGGACAGGTGCCACCGTTTTGTAGCAACAATACACGGACAGTGTATGCTTGTAATGCCGTATTAAACAGACTTAATGAACTCGGCAATAGTTATTCCCACGTATCTGATATATTTAGTGTAGGGTATTGTTCCTATGGAACTAACCTTTTGAACTTTTTCAAAGATGGTGAATGGTAATTATATTTATTTATTCATACATTTCATAATATACACAGTTTTTTGTTCACTTTGCCCAGCTGTGTGAAACAGTACTTATGATTTTCTTGTTGTATTACTGTAGAATGTTTTATTATTTAAACTTTCTACTGAATATGCTGTATAATATTTAGGTTAATTTTTTAAATATAAATCTTGTATAATTTTTAG
The DNA here is from genome assembly GCF_059751315.1 of Micrasema longulum. Taxonomy (NCBI): domain Eukaryota; kingdom Metazoa; phylum Arthropoda; class Insecta; order Trichoptera; family Brachycentridae; genus Micrasema; species Micrasema longulum. Next base: position 143,149 of record NW_028277589.1, on the reverse strand, counting down.
GTTTAATTTTTTTTCTATATAAATCTTGGGTATAAGGAAATTCATGTTTAAAAAAAAAATACTAAGCCAAATACGTTAATATTATAAATGTTTGTAAAAGGCAGATTTGCCGTTTATGTTTATAAGATAAATAAAATTCCGATATACAGGAGCACCCTGCCATTGGAAGGGCTATCGCTATGCTGAAAACATCGCTCTGGATGTTGAACATTTCCATGTATCCGAAGTGGTTTTCCGGAGCAGGATTCTCCTACTACTTCGACATGAGTCTCTTTCATGTATTTTTTTTTTCTTATAATATGTACGTATTGAATATATGTTTGTAATGTATATGTTATATTTAAAATAAATGAATTGAATCGAATTAAAACGATGTCTGTAACAAACAGTGCGTGCGTGGTCACTCACCGGCCTCCTTGCTAACGCTGTAGGGGTGCCTCCTGTTCTTGCCCATGGAGACGTGCACCTGGTTCACCAGGTCCGGTCGGATGGGGGCCCGGAACACGGCGGGCAGGGCTACGCCCTTGTCCTGCGCCTCATTCTTCTCGTTGTACACCGACACCAGCGGCCTGGCCACTGAGAGACTCTGGAAAATGTTTATATTTGTTTATTTATCATTTACTAGGAAAAAGACAATAGATCCTATTTAAATTTATTTCAACAGAGAGGGAAAAAGTTTTCGAGAAGAAATTTGGAAGTCTAGGCATTTACAGGGCTTATGACCTGTCATTGGCTGGTTTAAGTGGCCACTTTACACACTGTGTAACATTCACCATTCTGCCCATGTTTGAACATCCACATTTACTCAACTCTTCCATCTGTTGACTTTTGTGAAGTGAAAGAGCTGAAACTGAGATTCATCCGGCTGAACCAAATCACCTACTAGGCAACGCCTGGAAACAATTTTCCTGAATGTTACACAGTGTGTAAAGTGGCCACTTAAACCAGCCAATGACAGGTCATAAGACCTGTAAATGCCTAGACTTCCAAATTTCTTCTCGAAAACTTTTTCCCTCTCTGTTGAAATAAATTTAAATATGAACTCCCTAGGGAGGAAATCCAGCCAGTCTGCAAGCATTTGGACATAATCAAACAATAGATCCTGTTTACTGCACACCAAAATAAAACAGGGACGAGTTTGAGTATCGTCTATTGTCTTGTTAACCTTAAACCTTAATAATAAGTTAAAGAATGCTATCTTTGTTTAGTTTTTTATATTTTTCTTTTTGTGCTGTTACATGTTCACTTAATTGCCATACTTACTAATTCTTTGCTCAATGTATTATTATTGCGTTTCTTAAAATTATATTTGTTATTAACTTTTTAAAATCATTCTTATGTCGTTAAAATTCCATTTGTCGATGCGTTTTGAAGCTGCAAGACTTTTTGTGATGTTAGCTATCATATTATGTAAATGTTATCAACTATCAAATATCTAAATTTAGTAAATGGGGTCTAGAATTTCAACCGTCCATGAGCTCAATAGCTGCGAGACTTGTTGTTATATAAATTCTAATTTTATAAATTAGCTTTTTATTTCGTTTGTAAAATATCACTTAAACTCTAAACTTCATTGTCAAATAAAAAAATTGAAAATAAAAATGTAAATATGGGCTAGATTTCTTATTGTCCATGCGCTCTGTAGCTGCAAGACGTTATGTTATCTAGCTCATATATATCATAATTGTAATATATCATAATTGGAGACGAGGAACTAGAATCCCAACCGTCCATGCGCTCAGTAGCAGCAAGACGTGTTGGGATATTTATTTATTGTACAGCACCCTTGAGGGGATTTCCACAAAAATGGCGCTATATAAATTATCGAAACATTATTATTTGAGCGGTGTTTCTTCAACATTTTTTAATACATGACCCCTTACGAGTAAAAAAAATCTTAACAGCCCCCAGAACCAATATTTTTAGGGAAATATCGCGTTTTTTACAATTTTAAATCAATAAGGGTTGAGGAAAAATATTTTTTTTTTTACGACTTATTCATCATCATTCCCTTTCCGCACCTAATGGTTCATAGGGCACTGCATTGGTACACCAATCGCAGCGTATCTTGATCATTTTTTGTAACCTAAAGGTTAGATGATCAGTCTTACTCTAAATAAATGTTATTCCCACATATATATATATATTTTTAATAAAAATAAATATTTGCGTTCTTATGATTTAACCAAATATTTAATTTTGAGGGCCATTTTCAATGAGTTGTAAATAACTCATTATTAGAAAATGGGAATAAAGTTGGGGTAGTAGAGTGAGATTCGAACCACAGACCTTTGGTCTGTGAGTCCGAGACACTAGCCACGGGACCACAACCCGATTTATTTTTTCCAATATTTTTTATTTTTATATACAATATTTTTACATTTTAATCTATAAATGGACAACTGTATGAAAAAGATAGAACGTATGAGTATTGGTAAGCTGCTTGTTGTATGCTGATGATGCAGTTCTGTTAGCAAGCAGCAACGAGGATTTGCTACAATTAGTCTCTAGAATGTATGATGTATGCCTGGAGAGAGAATTGGTGATGAACAAAAGTAAGTCAAAAGTGATGGTATTTGAAAGGGGAAGTGAGGTTACTGACTGCATAATAAATGTAAACAACGAATGTCTTGAACAAGTAGAAAAGGATGTTGGAAGGAGAGTGAATGCGGGCAACAAAATGAATGGCGCACTGAGCACAGTAATTGCTAATAAAAATATGTCAATCGAAGCTAAACTGGCAGTACACAATGGGGTTTAAGTCCCAACACTCGTGTATGGAAGTGAAACATGAAACTAGCAGAGGAAGATGAAAGCTGAGTGAGCGCGGTTGAAATGTGTAAGGAATGTAGGTATATTGTTGGTGACAACAATATATCTACAGTCGTACGCATACCAACACAGTTGGCAAGTCATTCTGGATTCGTCTCTCCTAGTAAACAGTCACTCTCTAACCACAGTATAATAAGTATTTGTAATAAACTACATAAAGTATAATTATTGATCATACTACCATAGGGTATAACAAAATGCGATCTCTTTGACGAATGTGTGGGAAATCAATGTACGACAGGGTTACGAATGATGAAATCAGACGAGAATGTAAATCGCTGCAAGGCCTGTTGAGATGCTCATAGTACAGCGCCCTTGAGGTGATTTACACAGAAATGGCGCTAAATAAATTATCCTAAATGAATAAATAAAAGACTGAAATTGTACAATAAACTACCAGACAAAACTAAACAAAAGACTCGAGACAAACTTTGCAAAAGATGTAAAAAATATTATCAAAATATGATTATGAATAAAAAATTATATATTATATTTGTAAAATAAATGTAATGCGTAACGGTTAATAAATATTATTTTAAATAAAAAATAAATTTTAGGCAAGCAATGACTACATCGCTTCTGTAGACGGATCTTCTCTGGTGTGTGTATTACTATCCTGACATATGAAAAATTTTGAGGTTAATTTTTTAAATTTACTTGATGTCGGATTTTAGGTGTACGGCGGCACTGCCCCACGTAGACTATTGAAAAATCAAGAAGGGAACGCCTAGTGCCACCGCTGGGATATGATCTAGCGACATTATCAACACACGAAAGACATAATGTCATAAAATCGTGTGGATAGTTGACGCACGGTGAGCGGATTCACAAATCAACTCTACTACACACACAATCACTGCCAAAACTAGCAAATCTACGTTTAAATCTTCTAAATATTGAATGTTACCGAGTTTGCATCACGTTTCGACAAAGAATAACAAAGTTTTCGCAAACATTTCACTGCAAAACACGTGGATTCCAAAGCCGACATGCCAGAATATCGACGCGGCCATCGGGCTCAATTAAAACAGAAACTCCAACTGACCGCCATTAAGTTGTAGCACAGTCACATTTTAGTAGGTTTTTGGTTATTTGCTTACCATTTTCGCTGTTTTGGCGACACTATATCACATATAAAACACTTATCCGCGGCGGGATGGACTATCCGCCATGCCACGGAGAACTAAAAAGACGGAAACGGATAAAAGAAAATTGGTACCAGAACAAAAAAAAACAAATACTTTTGACGTTTAAGTAAGCATGGCCGCATTGCTGGGGTTAGTTGTATTACACTTTAAAATACAGTTTTTTACGTTGGAACAATTTTTCTTATCATAAATTTTCTCATTTTTATTATTCGCAAGATATGGACAGTTGTAAAGAATAATCAGCCCCGATATATTTAGTTTTACATGCGTCCATTGGTAATCTGTTTTAAAAATAAATTAATTTATTATATATAAATATTTGGATAATTTATATAGCGCCGTTTTTGTGAAAATCACCTCAAGGGCGCTGTACAAAAAATAAATATCCCACCACGTCTTGCAGCTACACAGCACATGGACGGTTGGGATTCTTGTTTCTCGTCTCCAATTATGATATACAGGAGCTAGATTACAGCACGTCTTGCAGCTACAGAGCGCATAGACAATAAGAAATCTAGCCCCTATTTCCTTTTTTTTTTTATTTGGCAATAAAGTTTAGAGATTTAGTGATAATTAAAAAAAATATATAAAAAACAAATTTATAAAAATAGAAGTTAGATTACAACAAGTCTTGCAGCTACTGAGCGCATGGACGGTTGGAAATCTAGACCTCATTTACTAAATGTGTATATTTGATAGTTGATAACATTTACCTATTGAAGCTAGATTACTAATCGTCTGGCAGCTACAAAGTGCATGGACGAGTGAAATTCTGGCAACTTAAAATCATCAATAAATTTACAAAAACAAATATTGAGCATAATAGTAAATTTGTAAGGTGTTCGTGCTAAAAAGTAAACAATAAAAAACTAAACAGATAAAGCACTTCAACACTATGGATGACATAACAGATAAAAAATATCCGAAGGGTGGCTTTCGTAGATGTTCGGTGGTCACTAGTCACTGTTGCAGTATCGCACATGTTTTCGCTAAATTCCTAGAAGATGATCCGGTCCACGTGTAGTTGCCGAAGTTGATTAATTACCATCATAACCCTATCCGCACCTCATGGTGCATAGCGCACTGCATTAAAACATCAAATGTAGTTTATCCTTATTATCTGCTACATGAATATGAGATAATCAGTCTGAAGCCTTTTTTATTTGATATTATAACATGTTCTTATTTTTTAAATTTCATGATAACGATCCTGATATTTGGCCATCCGGACGACTGGCATTCGGATAAATAGATTTTTATTGTAAATACCTACTGACTCAACTAAAAAATAAAGAAATTCCTGCCTCGATACAGGATTACTTAGTGAGACAAGTAATTAGGAAATAAAATGATTTGTATGAGTAAAATCATTCAATAATAATAATAAAATAAAAAAATGTACAGCAATATTAACTATTTTACTGTATTATAAAATACTATCATAACAACTGTAAAGAAGAAATATTTTACATTATGAAATAGTCAAAAACGTATAATTTGTTTTCACATAGTGGTTATTTTGAAAATTAATTTATTCATTTCATATAAGTCAAAATAGCACAAAAAACTCTGACAAATCTAGCTTGCACTAGGAGTAGGCTCGATATATAAAAGATTCGACAAGCAGAAATATTAGTACGCCTAAAGTTGCAATCAGTTCCTATACGGGCAAATGCCTATTCTAAGGAATCGATTTGTTGCGGCAAATATATTAATCGAATATGTTTCCCAAAAATAAAAATAATATTGAAGATAGAGAAAAACAATTATAGCACAAAAGAAAAAAAATACTGTTTGCGTAAATATAAAAATTAAGCTTTATAAATGATCATGGAATTGCATAATATTTTAATATTATTTTATTTTATTTATTTCGAATACAAACATGTTAAATATTAATAATCTAGTAAAATTATATTCGATTGTACAAATTGCATATATCTTAAATTAAATTTGATTCAAATTTATCTTATATACATTCTAATAAATTGCTTTCATAACAAATAATGAAAACTAAATTTTGATCTATTTACAATTTTTAATTTTTCTTTTGTGACTAAATATTTTTTTGTTTTATACATTGTATTTATATTGTGATATCTTTCACTGTTTTAACTGAAAATAAATAGGTTAAATGATTATAAAAAGAAACTATAAAAAAATGTAAATATAAATAGTAGGGCCTGCCATCCAATATGTCTCCACTAAAGCTAGGGTTTCCTAGGTCAGCGGTGCCCGTATTTTAACGGCCGTTAAGAACGGTGATGCGGTGGATAGCAGTCGTAACGTCGACTAGAGAGTGGTTTCCTAGGGAAACGGTGTTAAATGGTGTTGATAACACCGTTTTCCTAGGAAACCACACTCTAGTCACCGTTACGACGGTTATCCACCGCATCACCGTTCACTACGGCCGTTAAAATACGGGCACCGCTGTCCTAGGAAACCCTAGCTTTATATCTCCATAAAATAGAGCGACGGTGGTTCAAACTATATAAGAATAAATATTGCATAAACTAAAACAAAAGAAAAAAAACATGGAAAAACAACAAGGAGATGGTGAGAAAGAAAAGAAGGAAATCGATGAGGAGTAGTGAAGGATGAATGAAGGAAAGTAGGAGTGGAAAATTGCATTTGATTCATTGACGAGAAATAAAGATTTAAAAAAGACATAACGTCTATTTTCTGTTATTCTGAATCAAGTCTATTAGTTCTCTTCCGTGCCTATTATATGGAGTGTTAAATATATAAGGACTATTCAAATTCTTGTTCAATATTTCACTTATACGAGGGATGGTAGAATGTTTCTGATAATTAGTTTTAATATTACGAATATAAAGAATATCAGACAGTCTAATTGGTCTGGAGGGTACGCGGTAATCGAGTAGATGAATTAGTTCTGAGGAATAAAATTTATTATTTATAATATTGTAAAGCAGGATGCGACCGAAAATATATCTCCTATGTGTTAATGAATTATACACGACACTTCGCCGTGTGTATAGGTAAACTAAAGATAGGGGTGAATCTGTCGCTGCTGTAGTCCGGCTATCTCGGTAAGATAGACTTCTCTGGCTGGGTCGGAGGTGATATCCTCCAAGAAGGGCAGGCGGTGGAGTCGAAGGCGGAGAGGGCGTAATTCTTAGTCTTGGTTTATACACAACTTTATTCACAAAAAAATACACAGGTTCTATTAAATTATTTGCACCGTGTCGCTGTCGGACAGGGTGCGGGACAGCATGCATAAGCCACAAGGGAGAGTGAGAGGGGGTCGGGCTGCTTCGGATTAACTCGTGGAACGCTCTCTCATTGGCTGGACATTTTTATATTTTATTTTTACATCATTGATTTAATGTCAAATAACATCAACGGTATACATTTTACATAAAAATGAAGTATGTAGGCATCATTCTCGTGTCTCAATTAATACATAAATAACACGGGAAAAGATCCTAAATACTGATTAAAAAGGTGACACACTTTTAGTGGGATTTGCTGAGGCCTAGTACCTCATTATCCTAAACATATTTATGGCTAGAATCTCGATATTCTAACGTCTGCCCCCGCAAGTGACATAATGAACCGTCTTTATTAAAGGGGCAGCTTATTAGATTACAAAACCGAGACTACTAGCCAAAATAAACATAAAAATCTAACATATAGAAAAGTTCGTAAAAATATTAGTACCGGTCACTCTTATTGAAGCGCCGCGTGTAGCTCTATCGACGATTCGCAAAGCTCCAGCAGCCATCGGGGTCTAATGATTTCTCGGCGCTCAGTCAAACATTTATCCCGTGCAGCAACCACCTCCGTCTATGAGCCCCAACAAGGTCCGCTAGGTTTGATGATGTTTTAAATGATCGGCACTCCCGTCGCATTCCACCGTGTTTTGCTATACGAGCGACGATGTCTGATACATGAATCAAGATTATTAAATTTTAAAGAAGCTGTAGCTAACGCGCTACCGGCGTCGTGTTGTGGTTCCGCTGCAGTCACTAACGCACACGTCCCGATCCACTCGTTGCAAGGCAGCGGAGGCTGGGCGACCTTTTTAACTCGTCAGGGCCGGAGATGTCCTCAGAAGGGCCTCTTACTTCAGGTTGAAGTTGCCGGTTCACCGTGGTCAGGAATCCGTAGGGAGAAAAGTCCGAAATCCAAGTCCAGGGTGAAGCTAAGGTGTCAAGCGAAGCGAAGTAGAGTCGAGTAGAAAGCCGGGTCGGGGAGCAGCGAGTAGAGATGAATAAAAACCAAACGTCAGAGAAGAAGTGATAATTTAGTTTTAATTGTGTCAATGTCAAAGACATTTACAAACTTACTGACATTCTCCCATTTTTGGTCATACCGTATTATGAGATTACAAAAACAGTGCTTCAAGGTGTGAATAAAGACTCTCTGACTAATATTGGCTATACCTTTAATCGTGGCGTCCATCAGTATAATACGCGACAGCGTCAAAATATTCACGTACCTGGATCACGCACGACAAGGTATGGTCTAAGGTCTCTGCTATACCTTGCTTGTAGCGAGTACAACAGGCTACCGGAGACCTATAGAACGTCAATAAATAACTGTATTAATTTAAAAAATTACTACTTGAGGAGGTACGTGGAGGGTGAAATTTAGTTTTAAGTTATTTTTTCCCTTAAATATTTCTTTCTTGCAATATGTAAATATAACAATTTTATTTTTAATTTTTATTATGGATTGTTTAAAGGATGGCAAGCGGATGTATGATTTGTATCATATATTTGCTTGCTATCGTATTTCAGTTTTTATGTACATATTATTACTTGTTACTTTATTACTATTTGTTGCTATACTATTGTTGTTAACATACCTATGTGTAAATATTTTTTTGTCCCAAAATGAGTTTGTTGTAACTCCTGGGAGTACAAAAAAAAAATTTTGTATGATTTAATAAAAAAAAAAATAAAAAAAAAAATATTGTACATGTTATATAACGTTCGCGCTACGTGCCCCACCATTCAGCCCGCCGAGCGGGCCTAGCCGTCTCATGCCGCGCGGAGAGAGAGAGAGAGCGATAGAGAAGGCCGCCTGCCCGCTCTATCTGTCTCCTTCCCTCCACGTATATAGGCACTACCCCCTCCAGTTCTCACGGCATTCTAGCGGCGGCAGCGCAGCACGAAAAAATGGACATTCAAAAATATATTTAAAACTAATTTAGAAACTAAATGTCTCGGTATGGAAAAGGCCACCCCCGAAAGTGACAAATACTAGTCTTTATTGGAGGGGCAGCTCATTTCTAACACATACCGAGATCCCTTATCCTAAACACTTAGCCTAGCGCAGTGGCGGTCCCTACAAGGGCCGCTTTCCGTTTTGACGTCCGTAACAGAAGCTATATAATTTGGAAAATCCAAATGAAATTTGTATGCAACTTGTTTAAGGATTTTTTTCGACACATTATTACTATTCTTAACAAAATTTCCGATTCCTTACTTCCAATGTTTGTCAATCAAATTGTAATTCTCCTTTTCAATACTGTTGGTTTTTCAGATTTATGAACACAGGGTATCAAGTTATATACATAGTTTAGGTCTATTATAGAAAACAATATTTTGAGTTTGTCCAAATTTTTGTAGACAAGGACTGGATTCAACTCCCTGGGGAGCTGTTTATATTAACATATTACAACAGAGATGAAGAATATTTAAGAAAAGGGAATATAGAAGTCTAGGCATTAAAGGCACTTAAACCAGCCATTGACAGGTCATAAGCCCTGTAGATGCCTAGACTTCTGTATTAGCTTTTCTTAAATGTTCTTCATCTCTGTTGTAATATGTTAATATTATAGAAAAGTTTTTTTGGAATATTGCTGTAGGTACGTGTTATGCTACGGAACACCAAATCGTTTCTTGCTATACTCCTTGTTAAGTGCGCATAACTTACAATCAACTGAGTGCTCCCATTTTTCTGAATGTCGAAATTGTCTTTTTAACGTAGATTTGTCTCAAGACAAGGACTTCTAGTGACACGAAAACGTCTCCACTCGGATGATTATTCGGTTTTCGCAATATCATCCTTAATATTGATTCGTGTAATTTTACCAAGGGATCAAGAATAGTCTTGGCAGCTCCTCCCCATCAAAATAAACAAATTCTTCAAAATAAAGCGATGAGGATTATACTAAAAAAATAATGGCGGGTGGAGCAGAACTTCCCATCCGATATTTTCCAAGTAGTTTTTAACGGGTCGAGCGACATGTGGCCGAGCATTGGCGAGAAATTGGCTTGCTCACAGTAAAGCGGCAAATTAAATATAATGCAGCAATTTTTAAACATTAAATAATTAAGGGGATGAATAAAATAAAAACAATTATATAATTTAACCAATAATGTCATACATATGAAACAATGGATAAAAAAAAGATAAGATTACCAATGAGGAGAAAAACAGAATCTCAAAACTCATTGTACAGGGGATTGAAGCTGTACAATGAGTTACATGAAGAGCTAAAGGAGATAGAAAAGATCGAAGTATTTAAAATTGATTTGAAAAAATATGTTATTGAAAATTTTTGATTAAAAAATTGTTATTAAAAGTTTATGTTAGTTCTTAAGATGTTATGAACTAACTTAACAAACCATGAATAAATAAATAAATACAACCATAGGCCAAATCAATAGAACAAACTTATCACACATAACTTACGTAGATCAAATTTATGTTTCAATAAAAATATCTTATTTATTTTTTGTCGTAACTGTTATTTTCTTAAATTATTTAACGTTTCACTATAAATAAGATATTTTAAACTTTTCTAAGGTGCTATATTTTGATTTTTTATTGAAACTTTCCGCTAAAGTATGAATTAAAAAAAAAATTGAACTTTTTTATTTTTTAAAAATTAATTCATCTAACCCTAAATAAATATTATTAACAATGAAAGTACAACTTTTTGGATTCTAAATAAAAAATAGTAATACTGGATTCATCCTCTAACCCTCAACAAATTTCATGAAAATTGATAAATATCTCAATACATATGACAAAAATATGCATTCCACTTTACATATTACAACAGAGAGGTAAAACGTTTTTGAGAAGAGAATATGAAGTTTCGGCATCTACAAGACTAACCTGTCGTTGGCTGGTTTTAGCGGTTACTTTACACGCTGTAACATTTACAATTCTGCCTCTATTTGAACGCTTATATTCCTTCCATTCCCCATGTGTTGATGTTTGTGAAGTAAAAAGAGCTGATACATTTATTGATGCGGGTGAGATTCATCTGATTACCCTATTTCTCCTACACACTATAGGCAACGCCTGAAAAAATTTCCACTTAAACTTAGGTCATAAGCTTTTTAGATGTCTAGCCTTCTATATTCCCTTCTTTAAAATGTTCTTCATCTCTGTTCGAATATTAGAATATTAACAGCTCCCCAGGGATGATATTCCAAACGCTCTCGTAGCCGAAGAAAACACTTTTATCTCGCGTATTTTTTATGTCAATACACTAGATTAAAGTGTTTTCTACGGTCGCGAGAGCGGTTCAGAATAGCAACTCACAGGGTTGAATCCTTGTCTACAAAATTTTTGACAAACTCGAAATATTAATGTATGTTCCAATGCATTTTTATTGGTAAATTACGCGGTGAGTGATATTCTTATCATCCAACCATGCTTATTTTTTCATCTGTTGACATTAGAAAAGAAATTGGCCTTATTTGGTTTATTGTTAAAAGCATACTAATTATTTTTATTAATGATAATGTAGGCATTAATAAATTGATTCTGACAGAACGCAAAAATATTTAAAGTATGTACATATAGTGAACTAGCCAAAAATGACTATTTTGTCTAATAATAAATCGATATGTTTTTTGAAGCAAAATGCGCAGTTCAAATCCAGTTTTCCTGAGAAGAGACTCTATTCTTAAAATAAAACACACGTGGAATAAGAATAACAAAGATAATTGTAATGTTTTCATTCATAACTATATCTCCCAAAATAAATGGTCTAAAATACTACCTACGCGCAAAACTGTATTTTGATAAAATATTTTTATAAAGTACCTACCGCTAAGATTTTTTATTCGAATATTGACCCAAAGAAATTATTTGCGCACTTGTTGATTTGAGATATTTCGTATTACGTATAAATCGAGAAATTGGATGAATGAAAATAATATAATTGGTAATTTTGTCATGCGGCGTATCGTGATCAAACTTCCTTTTCCTCAAAAATGTTTCGATTTGTCATGTCTCAAAAAATGTGGCAGCTACTCGCGCGAACTCTGGCGGCAGAAAACGTAAACATATTAAAATTAGAAGGCACTGCCTCCTATATCCATCTCGGAAATATCCATTTTCGGCGTCGGCCACATGTGTAGTGTTATGCACAATTTTCACCGAAATTTTCCGAAAATGCATCGCACCGCGCGCGAATGACAAGTATAAACGGAATGCGAATCGGTTCGACAGTCGCACCATCCGTCGGAGCGTCCCTGGCCCCCTAGAAGGGCGCAACCCGCGCGTAAATACCGCGCACGCTGGTGCGAGTGATCGCGAAGATCGCGGATTCCGGCCGCGTGAAGCCGCCCGCGCGAGTGATTCGGGCCCCTTCCGGGAGCGGGATGCGCGCCTAGCGGAGCCCCCCGCACGCGCGCGGCTGCCATCGCGGAGGTGTCGGGCCGCTCGGCCACGCTCGATCCGCGCAATATGGAAGTCCGCAGGCTGCGGTGATAGCGCGCCAGAGACTAGACTTACGTAACATGGCCTCCGTGTCGGAGCAGGCGGGGCCCTCGTACGCGGGGGCGCTGCTCAACTGCAAGCCCGCCGCGGCGGGCAGCAACAAGGAGAACCTGGACGACGAGGCGGACGGCTTCGTCGTGGCGCACGGCCGCAAGGAGCGGCGCGACAAGCGGCGCTCGCGCTCGCGGGACGCGCGCGCCGGCGGCCGCGCCGAGCGCGACGCGCCCTCGGAGCGCGAGCACGCGCCGCAGGAGCGCGAGCGCGCGCCCGCCGAGCCGCGCAAGTTCGTGGAGGCGCCGATTCCCAAAGTCAATCCCTGGCAGGTCAGTCTCTCCTCGCTGTCGTGCTCTCCGAAAGAACCTGTCAGTGCCGTGTTCTTATCTATTCTTTTACCAGAACATTCTTTCGGAGGCTGGTATAAATGTCATTTTTTCCATGCTCATCGACAGACAGTCCTTTTTCGATGCATGTCTCGAAAAAACAAATAAAAAAAAAACGCTTTCAACTTGACAGATAAATGTAATTAAAATATGTAATTTTTAAAGGTAAAAGAGTATGCATTTTCAGCACTAATTTTCTGTTATTAGCTAGATTTGTAATTGCTTTTTTATTATTAAAAAAAAAAATGTATATAAAAAATAGTATTTTTACGATTTACTCAAATATTTAATTTTCTGGGCCATTTTCAACAAGTTGTAAATAACTCGCTATTAGAAAATGGAAATCAAGTTGGGGTTATACTAAAACAAGTTGAGGAATTTGTTTCTGAGAAGTGTTTTTTACTAGGGATGGAATGACTGAGAAAGATATTGAAAAGAGGATAAGTGTCAGGAACAGAGTGAACCGTGTACTCGAATCAACCTTGGCAAATAAATGTTTGTCGCCAGAGGCAAAATTAGCAGTTCACGATGGAGTCCCGGTCCCGACCCTGATGTATGGGAGCGAAGTATGGACTCGGAGAAACAGGGATGAAAGCCGACTGAATGCTGTCAAAATGCGATCTCTCCAGCGGATGTGCGTTAAAACTACGCTCGACAGATGCGCATGTGTATGGGTACCTATTAAAAAAATAAAGGATAATTACATATAAATGAAATACATATTAACTGTAAAAAAAGTAAACAAAAATCCCACAAAGGCATGGCCGGTTCGTGGGTATACAAGAAATGTTTATGAATTTTTGCTCCTATAATAAATAGAGAGATATAATATTTTTGTGTTATATAAGAAAGAGAAAAGAAAATATTCTGTTAAATTTATTTATTATGGATAACTTATATAACGCCATTTTCGTAATAAAATACCCCAAGGGCGCTTTACATGGTGATTTTATTGTTAAGTTAATTTAATTGAAGCTTTTAAATTTGTAATTTAATTCAAATAATTTATTTTGTTGTCACGTGCTACGGATTTATTCAAATGATTTAGAGAACAAGTGGGTTTTAAGTTTTTTCCGAAACATCACTTCACTTTCACAGCCTCGCACCTCTGCTGGGAGAGCATTCCATGCCGTAGGGCCTGCGACCGCAAATGCGCGTTCACTGAATTTAGTGCGCTGTTTGCGTAGAGGTATAATAACTTTTCCTCTCGCCGTAGACGTAGCTGATCTAAGCGTGAGACGCCTGTCAGCCAGTTCATCTGGAATGCATAGTTCTCTTAGATATTCCGGAGCCGAGTTGTGCAGTGACTTATACATAAGCCAACAGAGTTTGTATTCGACCCTCTGTGAAAAACGTAGCCAGTGTAGTTCCCGAAGTAGTGGAGTGATATGACTGAACTTTGAGATTCCGAAAATAAGTCTCGCTGCGGCATTGCGGCACAGATTGTAGGCGAGTCATTTTGTTCATTGGTAGACCTGCGTAGATACCATTACAATAATCGACTCTAGACACTACAAACGCATTTATTAATTGACAGGCGGCATCAACCGGCAAATTTTTGTGTATGCATTTAATTTGTCTCAGCTGGTAGAAGCATGAACTTATCGTTCTACTAATTTGAGCGTCAAGAGATAGGTCAGAATTGAGTAAAACTCCCAGTAGTTTAACGGTGGGTAAAGCGGTACTCCCTACATTGGGTAGAGCCGTATCCTGGATCAAATTCTGTCGTCTGGCTGAAGCTGAACTAGTAGTCTATCAAATGAAGGCGACGTAAAGAAACTGAAAAAAACTTAAAGTAAATTGCATTTACATGAACAATCATCCTCATTGTTGGAGTCATACTCTTGTCTGCAAACCTTCCGAAAAGCTGTAAGCAGGGTAAAAAGAACGCTTCCCTCTAGTCCAGGCAAGAAATTAGCGATTATCCGCAAGCATGTTTATGACAATTTTGGTGATGTTTCTCTCAACGAGTCTAAAAAGAAAAGAGATGCTAAGCATGCCTAATCTGAAGAAGATAAAAACAAAGTAAGAAACTTCCATATTGTTAGAAAAATCTTATTTTTCGTTAATAAAATCGCACGCGTCCCACCCGTGACAATTGTTGTCCCGCCCGTGACATGGACAAATTAGCTGTTATTTTTTTATTAAATTGTGCAATTGATCTTAGTGTATTCGTCTACTCCATGTAGCTAAGAATCCAATGTATGTAAAAATGTCTAACTTCAGTAAAAATGTGAAATAATTTCGCAGAGTTTTTGCAAGGCTGAGACATGCATTATTGACAGAATTAAGAAAGGGGTGCTGCGTTGGTTCGGACATGTAGAGCGAATGGACAGCGAAAGAACGACTAAAAGGATCTACGATGCAAATGTTGATGGATGCAGAAAACGAGGAAGACCGAGAAAGACATGGCACGATCAAGTCCATCAAATACTTGAAGATGGACATGTCAAAAGTAGGAATAATCGGCGTGCGTGCATAAGAAGATGTATGAATGTAGAGGAAGCGAGGTCTATATGCCAAGATAGAGTGTTATGGCGTTCTATCCTCTCTGCCTACCCCTACGGGGAAACGGCGTGATGGTTTGTTGTTGTGTTGAGTTTTTGTCAAACATTTCTTGTAACTAAATTGATGTCTGTTTTTTGTCCCGCCCGTGACAGAAGAGTGTTTTAGTATTATCCCCAAATGAAATAAAATAGCATTTATGTTCTGTTGCTAAATTATTGATTGGAGATAAAATAAGTTGATTTATTCAAGAAGTGATATTATAAATTGCATATATGTTACAAAATTTTAAAACATATGTGACAATTAACTAGAGAAATGTCCCACCCGTGACGATGGAATGCCCCTGATGTAAAAGTCACTGCACAACTCTGCTCCGAAATATCTAAGGGAACTCTGCATTCCACATGAACCAGCTGACAGACGTCTTACGCTTAGATCAGCTACATCTACGTCGAAAGGAAAAGTTATTATACCTCAAACATTTAAGTTTGTAAGTGAAAATTCTTGATGGAAGTTCATTGTAATTTATTATATAAATAAAACACGAGTGATACTTTAATCCACAAATTTGGAATATCCAGTGACCGGTTTCATCGCTTTCACGACATCTTTGAGACTGGTATCTTTATTAAAAAGTTAAATGTATTTATACAGAACAGAGGTAAGGATACATAATTCAAAGTTATATGTAAGTAAATTAAATAAAGTTATTTTTATCTTACGGATCATTATTGACAAATTTTCTATGGGTTAACTAATGAATGGATATAATGTTATTTTAAGGAGTTTAAGTATTTTATTTTATTGTTGGTGTCCCATCCTTCGTGAGTGTGGTTTTGTAAATAATGATTTCTGAAAAACAAAGGGTAAAAAGTCATTAGTAAAATTATATTACAATGGGTAAAATAATGGAGAATGCACATGTGTTATCTGTTCATTAAGTAATTCTACGTCAGGTTTATTTTTTAATCTATTAATTTCGAGAATTTCTAATTTGTCAAGTTTATGGCCTTTGGGTGCAATATGAATTATTTTCACATTATTTTTTAATTCGAAGGAATGTTTGTTTTCTATTAAATGATTGGCAAAATTTGAATTATCTTTATTATTAGACCATTTTAATAAAGATACCAGTCTCGAAGATGTCGCGAAAGCGATGAAACCGGTCACTGGATATTCCAAATTTGTGGATTAAAGTATCACTCGTGTTTTATTTATATAATAAATTATTATACCTCTACGCAAACAGCGCACTAAATTCGGCGAATGTGGATTTGCGGTCGCAGGCCCTACGGCATGGAATGCTCTCCCAGCAGAGGCGCGAGGCTGTGAGAGTGAAGTGATATTTCGGAAGAAACTTAAAACCCACTTGTTCTCTAAATTATTTGAATAAATTCTTAGCATGTGGTGACAAAGTACATTATTTTTCTTAAATTAAAAAGTTAAAATTAAATTTATATTAACATATTACAACAGAGATGAAGAACATTTAAGAAAAGGTAATATAGAAGTCTAGGCATCTACAGGGCTTATGACCTGTCAATGGCTGGTTTAAGTGGCCACTTCACACACTGTGTAACATTCACCATTCTGCCTATATTTGAACATCTATATTCCTTCAATTCTTTCATCTGTTGATGTTTGTGAAGTTGAAAGCTGAAACCTTTATTTATGCAGGTGAGATTCATCTAATTGAATTATTTCACCTGCATACTAGGCAACGCCTGAAAATGTTATTTTTTCAACCAGTCCTTGTTTATAAAAATTTGGAAAAACTCAAAATATTGTTGATAAATTATCTGGTCCATGATCAAGTATAGAAATTGAAAAAATTCACCATTAGGGGCGGAAAGAAAATGATGACGCGGCGGTGAATCCAGTTCTTGTCTACAGAAATTTAGGCCAACTCGAAGCACTGGTGTTATTAATGGTGTCGAAATGATGTTGAAATTTTATAGTAAAAAAAATAAAAGTATTTTTTTTTTATTCGGACGAAAGAACCCGAGGATCTTAATGTGATCTTTTTCTAGGTGCGGACCGGCGGCACGGGCCCCGTCGCCCCCTCCACGGGCCCCGCCCCCCCCGCCCCCAGCGAGAGGAGAGCGCCCCTCCAGCCGCAGCAACAGGGCAGAGCCAATGGTAAGCCTCACTCTGTTCTCATCACTATGGAACTATAGAAGACCTACGATCGCACGAGGGGATTAGGAGCAAACTCATAGTCCTTAAAATATAGCCTGATTGGAATGAAATTTTTTAGCAAAAGTGACGACATTCATAATGGAGTTCTGGTACCAACCCGAATGTATGGAAGCGAAGCATGGAGTTGGAAAAAAAGGGACGAAAGTAGACTGAATGCTGTTGAAATGCGATCCCTCGGGCGAATGTGCGGAAAAACAATGTATGATAGGTGCCCCTAATGTCGAAATTAGAGCAGAATGCAAGGCTGAGTTAAGCATTATCGACGAAATTAAGAAAGGTCTTTTGCGATGGTTCGGTCATGTGGAGCGAATGAATGATGAAAGAACGGCTAAAAAGATTTATGATGCGAATGTGTCTGGTTGTAGAAGTCGAGGAAGGCCGAGAAAGACATGGCATGATCAAGTACAACCAATTTTTGAAAGTGGTCATGTGAAAAGTCGGAATAATCGACGTGCGTGCATGAGAAGATGTATGAATGTGAAGGAAGCAAAGGAAGTGTGCCAGGACAGAGTGGTGTGGCGTTCTATCCTCTCTGCCTACCCCTCCGGGGAAATGGCGTGATGGTTAGTTAGTTAGTTAGTGACGACATAACTTTGTAGTAACATCTTAGGAGTGATTTATATTGACACACGAAAAATTATTCGTATCTGGCATGTTCATTTATTTTTTTAATACAATGCATGACAAATATATATATTTTTTTTTGCACCACAACAGGCCAGGAGGCCCAGTAGCACTGGTGAATTACATCACAGATCACCCAAAAATTTTTTTTTTTTAATTATCGCCCCACCTACTGTTCATGGGTATACAAGAAAATGTTAATGAATTTTTGCTCCCATAATAAATAACGGACAGTTATAATATTTCAACGCTTATCAGTTCATGGTTTACCTCTTCGTTCTAATTCTCGAGGCACTCTCTTAATACCCATCCACAATTCCTCTTTCTTCTCTAACTCATATAGTGTCCACGCGGCTCGACTGTGGAATCAACTCCCATCCACCATCAAAGATGTTACTACATTATCTCTGTTTAAATCACGTCTGAAAAAACATCTCCTTTCTCTTCCTTAATCTCTCCTCCTTTCCCTTTTCCTCTTTCCTCTTTTTTCCTTTTCCCATTGAGTAATAGTTTTGATTTAAGGTAATTTATAAACAAATACGTTTATTTCTATTTTTATGTACTTTTAGCTTTTTAATCTTTTTTTTCTATTGAATATGTTCTGTAACTTGAATTATAAAAATTAACAATGTTTGATTATGTCCAAATGCTTGCAGACTGGCTGGATTTCCTCCCTAGGGAGTTGTTCATATTTAAATTTATTTCAACAGAGAGGGAAAAAATTTTGAGAAGGGAATATGGAAGTCTAGGCATTTACAGGGCTTATGACCTGTCATTGGCTGGTTTAAGTGGCCACTTTACACACTGTGTAACATTCACCATTCTGCCCAAGTTTGAACATCCACATTTCCTCAACTCTTCCATCTGTTGACTTTTGTGAAGTAAAAGAGCCGAAACCTTTATCACGTGGGTGAGATTCATCCGGAAAGTGGCCACTTAAACCAGCCAATGACAGGTCATAAGCCCTGTAAATGCCTAGACTTCCATATTCCCTTCTCAAAAATTTTTCCCTCTCTGTTGAAATAAATTTTAATATAAAAATTTAACTTTTATTTTATTGGTTGGTCGAAGAAATTGCCATTTAGCAATAAGCCCGCTAATGTACAAATAACATTATGTACAAAAAGTTGAATAAAAAAAAAAAATATATATTTTATTATTTCATTTAAATCAAAAACATTGTCACTACCCAGATCATTCTCATAGTTTCGCACCTCTGCCGGGAGAGCATTCCATGCCGTAGGGCGTTCACCCAATTCAGTGCGCTGTTTGCTTAAAGGCATAATAACTATCCTACTCGGTTTTACCGCACATTGATAACTAATAATAATAATAATAAATAAAATATTAACATGTAATTCACAAGCACGCGTACGGGCGCACCTGTGTTGACTGCCATTGTGTCGTGTTTGTTCGGGACAAATAATTTGCCGCAAAAATGGATTTGATTTCTGAACAACAAACAGCTCCCCGTGTGTACACTTCTTTTCTTTAATGACATTTATGAAATGATTACATCATCGACGAATTCAATTTGCAGATTTAATTAATTTTCATCGCCATCTCAATGTAATTTAATTTGACAATGTTTGATTATGTCCAAATGCTTGCAGACTGGCTGGATTTCATCCCTAGGGAGTTGTTCATATTTAAATTTATTTCAACAGAGAGGGAAAAAGTTTTCGAGAAGGGAATATGGAAGTCTAGGCATTTACAGGGCTTATGACCTGTCATTGGCTGGTTTAAGTGGCCACTTTACACACTGTGTAACATTCACCATACTGCCCATGTTTGAACATCCACATTTCCTCAACTCTTCCATCTGTTGACTTTTGTGAAGTAAAAGAGCTGAAACCTTTATTAATTACTACCTGGTAAAAGAAGAAGTATAAAAATTGGAAAATTGTTTCCAGGCGTTGCCTGGTAGGTGATTTGGTTCAGCCGGATGAATCTCACCCACGTGATAAAGGTTTCGGCTCTTTTACTTCACAAAAGTCAACAGATGGAAGAGTTGAGGAAATGTGGATGTTCAAACATGGGCAGAATGGTGAATGTTACACAGTGTGTAAAGTGGCCACTTAAACCAGCCAATGACAGGTCATAAGCCCTGTAAATGCCTAGACTTCCATATTCCCTTCTCGAAAACTTTTTCCCTCTCTGTTGAAATAAATTTAAATAATTTAATTCGTTTTAAATCAAGTAATTATAGAGCATTAAAAAAAAAAACAACTCAGTCCAGTGCTGGAATGAGGCGTTTATTGGTAAAAATATTTATTTAAAAAAAAGTATATTTTCAAGAAATTTTCCTCGCGCTGCCGCGCGATGTTGCCCTACCGCCCTCACGCTGCTCTACTCGCGCAATTAATCGCGACGTTCCGCACTTGTCATTTGTCTTTCTACACAACGAACGATGAAACTGTGACAGCATGCGCGCTATGCATTTTCAGTACAGCTAATTATATCAATGTATATTAAAATGGAAAAATGGAATGTTTTTATGTTTTTTTATATTTTTTATTTCCTTTTTTAATTACTATAAAATAAAAAAGCACCTTAATAATATTAACATATTACAGCAGAGATGAAGACCATTTAAGAGAAGGTAATATAGAGTTCCAGGCATCTACAGGGCTTATGACCTGTCAATGGCTGGTTTAAGTGGCCACTTTACACACAGTGTAACATTCACCATTCTGCCTATATTTGAACATCTATATTCCTTCAATTCTTTCATCTGTCGATGTTTGTGAAGTCAAAGAGCTGAAACCTTTATTTATGCAGGTGAGATTCAACTAATTGAATTATTTCACCTACATACTAGACTAGGCAACGCCTGAAAATATTATTTTTTCAATTTCTACACTTCTTCATGGACCAGGTAATTTATCAACAATATTTTGAGTTTGTCCAAATTTTTGTAGACAAGGACTGGATTCAACTCCCTAGGGAGCTGTTTATATGAACATATTACAACAGAGATGAAGAACATTTAATTCTATATTACCTTCTCTTAAATGTTCTTCATCTCTGTTGTAATATGTTAATATAAACAGCTCCCCAGGGAGTTGAATCCAGTCCTTGTCTACAAAAATTTGGACAAACTCTAAATATTGTTACCTTAATAATCTTTTACAGAATATTTTCTTTTCTCTTTCTTATATTTGGACGAGTTTGGGATGTACAAAGTGGATTTATGAATGGAAGAGGATGCATGGAACAAATATTTGCTCTGCGAAATATGACAGAAAAGTTCCTGGCTAAACATCAGAAACTTTTCTGCGCATTTGTCGATCTGCAAAAGGCATTTGATAGAGTTGACAGTTTTATCGGAGCATGGAGTAAACGGTAACCTGACAGGGGCTATTGCGTCACTGTATAAGGACAGCACAGCATGTGTGAAGGTGAATGGGTCATTCACATCGTGGTTTAATATTCCGAAAGGAGTCAAACAGGGATGTGTAATGTCACCATGGTTGTTCAACATATACATCGATAACTGTATGAAAGAACTGAAAGATTTAAGAATGGGAGCAAAAATGAGTGGGATAACTGTTAACTGTCTTCTGTGTGCTGATGATGCCGCGCTTCTTGCTAGCAGCAAAGGAGACCCGCAATTCTTGGTAGCAAAAGTCTACGACTTATGCAAGAAAAGCGATTTGCTTATGAATGTTGATAAATCGAAAGTGATGGTTTTTGAAAGGGACGAAAATGAGATCAGCGTGAACGGAGATATTCTGAATCAGGTTGAAGAATTTGTGTACCTGGGAAGTATGCTTACTAGGGACGGAAAGGCCGATAAAGATATTGAAAGGAGGGTGAACGGTGCACTAAAATCTACTTTGGCAAACAAATGTTTATCGCAGGAGGCTAAACTAGCAGTTCACAACGGAGTTCTAGTTCCAACTTTAATGTATGGTATTCTTGTATACCCACACGAACAGGCCATGCCTTTGTGAGATTTTTTGTATATTATTTTTACTGTAAATATACGTATTTCATTGGTATGTAATTATCCTTTATTTTTTAAATACTCTGTATTACCTCTTATGTATATTGTAAAAAAAAAACAAATAAATAAAAAGATTAAATAAATAAAAAAATGTCATTTAAAGAAATATACATCATTCAAAAATGACGCGTGCGTCGTGTGTGAGCGCTCTATGCGTATTGCGATACTGCGACCGCGCGATTTTGTGGCCACTCACTCGCGCTCATATTGCCGGTCCTTTGACTCGCGCTCTAAAACCGACAAAATAGGGAGCAGTGGGCAAAACGAGGAGCATGACGTGCGGCATGACGAGTAATGTCGCCGCACTACGTCTCTGCCTCCTTTCCTCGCTACTTCCTATGCCACTCGTCGAGTGTGTGGCTGGCCCATTTACCTGAATTTAAAGATGTATTTTTCTAAAGTATATTTTTGTAATTATTTTTCCATGTATGAAAAAATAAACAGATTTAAAAAAAAAATGGTACTGCATACTTTCAGTATGGATACACAAGTCAAGGTTCAACAGGTTTGAAGTGTTGAAAACTCTCGGGACCACTGAGCAAAAATGATCTCCTCATTCTGTTCAAATATTTGTATTCGCTAAAGCCCCCTCGTCGTGTTGCAGAAGTTAACCAGAACGCCAGCCCCGCTGCGCCCCCGAGAAGGGAGGAGCCCCCGCAACAACCGAGGCCAACGGTAGTGAGGGCCACCAAGCAGAGAATCAATCACAAAGTGAGTATTTCATATTTTTTTTTTTTTCTAATGTTGACTAATTATCTACTCATTCAATAAATTGAATTCCATTTCTGCGGTTTGTACAGAGGGCTGGATCTCACTTTGACGGCACACTCGTGAATTTTTTTGCCATTGAAAGAGTCTTTATTTAATTAAATACACATGTTATTATAATATTAACAAAAAACAAACTGACACAAGCGCTGACTTAAAGATTACACACGCGTCGACTTAAGACCGCGATAACTTGAGCATGTTCATTATTGTTCATTGTGATTGCTCAAATGCTTAGCATGTTTTCAAGCACGTCAATAGTTATTTTCGATTGAGCTACAGAATTAAGGTCTTCATTTTAATTTTTTTTTATTTATTTAATGCACAAAATACGCAATTTTACATAGACACAATTACATGTTTTTTATGTCGCGACTTGTTAGAAAATTCTGTGTTAAGTCGGGACTCTTCGAAATATAATTCAAAAATATTTATTTACGTATTAAAACAATATCCATGTAATCAAAACAATATGCAAAACAATATACAAAATAATAATAGAAAAATATACAAAATAATAATATAAATAATTAAAATTGTCGAAATTAGAGCAGAATGCAAGGCTGAGTTAAGCATTATCGACAAAATTAAGAAAGGTCTTTTGCGATGGTTCGGTCATGTGGAGCGAATGAATGATGAAAGAACGGCTAAAAAGATTTATGATGCGAATGTGTCTGGTTGTAGAAGTCGAGGAAGGCCGAGAAAGACATGGCATGATCAAGTACAACAAATTCTTGAAAGTGGTCATGTGAAAAGTCGGAATAATCGACGTGCGTGCATGAGAAGATGTATGAATGTGAAGGAAGCAAAGGAAGTGTGCCAGGACAGAGTGGTGTGGCGTTCTATCCTCTCTGCCTACCCCTCCGGGGAAATGGCGTGATGGTTAGTTAGTTAGTTAGTTAATAATTAAAATTTATACATGTCGAAAAATGGAATATAGAGAAGTTAAAAGATCTTAAATGACTCTCTGTATTGGTTCGTGACTTAGCTAAATTTCATAGATGTCACCGTTTACCACTTTCATTCTGTTTAGAGAATTATTGAATAATTATTTATTTTAGTTTCTTATATTTATTGGGGTATTATCTATATTTATATCTGGAGTAGCAGCTAATTTTGAGTATGATTTTTTTAAATATTGCCTTACCGACTCTAAGTCCATTATTCAAACACTTTTATTTAAACCTCTTTGTTCAGTTCTTAAATTTTGATATACGAGTTACTCGTACCTTCGGTTATACTGCCAAAAACACCTCATTATTTTTGATTTTTTTGTATTTATTTTTATTTAAGAAGGTAGACATAAATAGAAAAAAAATGAAACCCACTAAACTGCGAAACCGGCTTGTCGAATTATATAATTTTAAAAAGTAATATAAACATTATTAAAAACTGGAAGCATATATCTTTTAACACAAAATTTATATACAAACAATTAAATAGATGATTGTCAAACTAAAACAATAATGAATATTTATTTATTTATACTTTTACATTGTTTGTATTTTTTTTTATACAGAGTAATGTTCCCTCACTGGGGTGTCCCGTGCCGAGGGAAATATTTTACAAAATATGAAACATGCCTAGGATTAATATTATGTATCTTTTTTGGGTGATACCGTGTATGTTGGATTTGATCCGACGTTTCGGCTACCATTGCAGGAGCCATCTTCAGGGAAAACTGTGTGCTTTATAGAGAAATGTATGTGTTTATGTACTAGTAATTTGTACCGTGCCGCAGTCGGCAGTAGGCACATTTCTATTCGTTTTTGTCATATGTAGTGCTGGGAACCATGTTGAATTTAATTTAAGCCCGTCGTCTTTGTTTATATTATTTGGATGTCTGTGTATTTCAATTGCCCCTTTTATTATTCGTGCACTATAATTACTAGGTTTATGTAGAATTTTTGGTTCAAAGGCGAAAAAATGTCCTGTGTCTATAAAGTGTTCCGCTATTGCGGATTTGTCTGGGTGCCCAAGTTTACACGCTCTTTTGTGTTCGTCAATTCTCTTCTTTGCTGTGCGCCCTGTTTGTCCAATATACACTTTATCACATCCTTGGCAACTTAGTTTGTACACGGCTTCAGTTTCCAGAGGATTTTTATCTTTTGGGTTTACTAAATGGTCTTTTATTTTTCCCACAGTCCCAAACTAGAAATGTGCCTACTGCTGACTGTGACACGGTACAAATTACTAGTACATAAACGCATACATTTCTCTATAAAACACACAGTTTTCCCTGAAGATGGCTCCTGCAATGGTAGCCGAAACGTCGGATCAAATCCAACATACACGGTATCACCCAAAAAAGATACATAATATTGATAACAGTCACCGTGAAAACCTTCGCACCTATGGCCTAGGATTAGCTATTTAACAAAGTTAACATAATAACAATAAAAAAACGTAATTAATCCAATTAACCTAATTATCATTAACATAAAAAACAATAAAAAACTAAAATAATCATAAAAAACATAACCAATTTATATTGACCAATAGAACAAATTTCGTAAACAGTACACACATTTTACCTATTTGGCTTGATACACTCATCGATCCGTGCGCAACCCACCTCCACTATCCATTTCTGAGTACTTACCAATTGTCCTTATGGATAATGGAAGTAGATTGTACACTTTAACCGAGTAGTAGGCCAATCCTCTTTGACCGAAGGTTGTATTTATATTTTTGCAGCATCAGGGTGGAGTATCCAGTAACTCTTGTATTTGTAACGGAAGGTAGAGAATAATGTTTATGTGCGTATAGTAACAGAGCTTTTACATAAAGTTGTTTTATAGATTTCACATTAAGATTTTCAAATATACCGAGGGAGCTAGTTCTGATTGGGACTCTTAAGATAATTTTAATTAAAGCCTTGTTACATATGAGCCATTTAATTATTTTTTCCTTAAAAGTTTTATCAACATTTTCTTTCAAGATCTGCTTAGGAATTTTATTAAAAATTTTAGTAATTGCATAATGAAGTGTTCTTTAGCCATACTTGTTTACATACCTCGGTACTGACATTTTATTTTTATTATATTTTATTTTCTTTTATTTAGGAAACATACAGTACGGTTACATAGTTTTATATTTTACACAGTTAGACTCAACTCTAATGGACCAGCGAAGTTTCCATATCATATAAAAATTATACGTAAGGTTATCAATGAAAGTACAAAAAAAATAATAAAAACATAAATGGAAGATTAACATATTACAACAGAGATGAAGAACATTTAAGATAAGGTAATATAGAAGTCTAGGCATCTACAGGGCTTATGATCTGTCAATGGCTGGTTTAAGTGGCCACTTTACACATTGTGTAACATTCACCATTCTGCCTATATTTGAACATCTATATTCCTTCAATTCTATCATATGTTGATGTTTGTGAACTTAAAGAGCTGAAACCTTTATTTATGCGTGTGAGATTCATCTAATTGAATTATTTCACCTACATACTAGACTAGGCAACGCCTGAAAATATTATTTTTTCAATTTCTATACTTCTTCATGGACCAGGTAATTTATCAACAATATTTTGAGTTTGTCCAAATTTTTGTAGACAAGGACTGGACTCAACTCCCTGGGGAGCTGTTTATATTAACATATTACAACAGAGATGAAGAACATTTAAGAGAAGGTAATATAGAAGTCTAGGCGTCTACAGGGCTTATGACCTGTCAATGGCTGGTTAAAGTGGCCACTTGAACCCGTCACATGAATTTATCTCTTTTCCATGTACCGACAGTTCGCACCAACTATGCGCAGAACTCTCCTCTGAATTGCTTGGCGCGTAAAATATAATTCAATTCAATTTTCAATTCAATTTATTTATTTTAAATATAACATGTACATTACAAAAATATATTCAATACGTACATATTATAAAAAAGAAAAAAAAAATACACGAAAAAGACTCACGTCAAAGTAGTCGAAGAATCCTGCTCCGGAAAACCCTTTCGGATACATGGAACAGATCAATATCCAGAGCGATGTTGTTCAGCATAGCGGTAGCCCTTCCAACAGGCATAACCATAGGCAGGTTGGTCCCGAATATCGGAATATGAAACAATCTATGCTGACGCTGTAATGTATAATGTATTTTTCAATAACATAAAACATATTTAACTGCAGTAAACTCACTTTTAAAACAAAAATTAAAACAATATTTTGAGTTTGTCCAAATTTTTGTAGACAAGGACTGGATTCAACTCCCTGGGGAGCTGTTTATATCAACATATTACAACAGAGATGAAGAACATCTAAGAAAAGGTAATTTAGAAGTCTAGACTTCTAAATTACCCTTTCTTATAAATAAAGGTTTCAGCTCTTTAACTTCACAAACATCAACAGATGAAAGAATTGAAGGAATATAGATGTTCAAATACAGGCAGAATGGTGAATGTTACACAGTGTGTAAAGTGGCCACTTAAACCAGCCATTGACAGGTCATAAGCCCTGTAGGTGCCTAGACTTCTAAATTACCTTTTCTTAAATGTTCTTCATCTCTGTTGTGATATGTTGACAAAAATTAAAAAACTATTGTATGTAAAAAAATATTTTTCTTTATAAAAAAAATAATTTCACATTATAAATATAAGTTCATTCAAACACACACTCACCCTGTCCATAAACCCACCCTCATACCCATATACACTAGAGTTAGCCGATGATGTATGAAGTTTTTTTTTTTTTAGATATCAAAGTGAAAGGGGTCTAAAAAGTTGCATTTTGGATCACATTGAACGTAAAAATTATTTAAAAAAATATTCCATACTTCTTTTGGCCCTCAACAGAAGTTTGAAGTTTATCACTGTCTGAACATTTTTAAATTATCTATATTGATAAAATTATTTTTTTGTTTGTAAAGATATAACTCAATCACATTACAAATTCGAACACGTTTTAAAACTACCGAAATGCAAAAAGTTTACACTCCGCAGAACAGTGGCGAGCGGTGAGTTTTTTAATTGGTAAGCTATGAAAATTCTGATAAAATGTCCATAGCGGTAGTATGGCATATAAAAAACAAGTCTATTTTATATTTAATAAATAATTCCTAACAAATGGCTCCAGCGGCTAATAGTTTCAGTAAAAATATTTTCTAATGTAGCACAAACATTTGATTTAAAAAATACATAATTGCGAAAAAGGAATTGATACCCCTGTGGACTCGAACCCCCCGACCCGCCTTCATCTTAGAAATCAACGACTTAACCGCGCAGCTATTTCGCGTTTTCGGCTAAGTGTCGAAAAAGTAATTAATAAACTGGATAATTCGTTAGCGCACCAGTGCATCTTTGGTTAAGTCAGAATATTATAACTTGTCTTGAAATAAAACACTATTTCTTAATAAATGATAATAATTCAATAATTTTAAAGTATTCCTTACCGAGTACGATAGTTCACCAAACAAAACATAAATTACGTTTTAAGAATCATTGTTTCATCGACTTTTATATCACATTATTATTCACAAAACGACATAAGTTATACATATTATAATTCTTCATATATGTTTATTCTTAACACTATACACTAGTAACGTTTTTATCATTACTCTAACTAAATTTTAAAAGTTTAAATGGATACTGAAGAATAACCTACAATATTCAACTGTCATCGTATGCACAAAAACTAATTACAATAAAAAAACAATTAGCGAATCTTTGTTTTTTTGAAACCCACTGAAGGATTAATACTATATTATTGATTAAAATATCAATTCGTTTCGATTAAAATATCAATATATTAATAATGTTAAAGCAAATTTACTTTCAAACCACCGAAACATAAGTATGATCAATAACTGTCAATTACTTACTTATTATTGTAACTTTCGTGTTAAGACGTACGAAATATATTCGTTATCTCTTTCTCACACATAACGAGTGCGTATATTGTCACCTCCCTTAGACTGTCGTAAGTCAAATTGATGTATTTTAAAGAATACTAGCCCTTATGACAAAATATTGAAAGACTAAATTGCATTAATGAAAGCTGCAAGATTTTACTGTAATCGCAAGTGTAATTTTTCGAACGAGATTCTAAAGTTTTAGGTTAAAGACGTATTTGAATTAGTGATTTTAAAGGGAGCAGAGTAATCTCGTGTAATCCAGTAGTGATAATTTTGGCCAATAGAGGCGCAACTGGTCGCTGTATGGAATAAAGGAATATATACATTTACTTACCCAAGAAAAGTAATATATTTTTTTGGTGATGTGTTTTTTCCTAATAATACTACAGTATTATGAAACATTACTTACGATGTCAAAAAAATATGGTAAGCTGCATGTAATCGATTATAAGGAGCATTCGCCCCTGCCGCAGAACTGATTCCGTCGAGCGCCTGACTAAAATTGACGAAAACAATGGCACATTAAAACAATGCTACCCATTTATTACAAAACAAAGTGCAACTCACGCCCTTGGATGCTTATATAATAAGATTTAATGCAGATTATACAATTTAATTAGACGGATTTTCTTACTTAAATACGAAATGACAGCCGGCTAAGGGCAAAAAATTGACTTTTTCAAAAACTTCAAGCTCTGGTTGAGTGCCAAAAGTAGTATCAAATATTTTTAATATATTTTTTGCATCCCGAGTAATCCAAAAGGCAACTTTTTAAACCCCTTTCATTTCAAAATTCGGAAAAAAAAATATTGCCCCACCCTAATATACACTCACACACATATTCACATACCTACCAAAACCACACTCCACTCACTTACACACGCATCCTCGCAAAAAAAACTCGCACACATGCACTTCTATGAATTAATATCTAACCGAACTGGATATTTTTTATAATTGTATTTATGTGGAAAACTGATTTGGCTTTATTTTATGTTTTTTTAAATAATTTATTTATTTATTTATTAACGGACATTGTCCATGTATACAATTTATAAGGTTTAAATATTACAATAAAAGAATAGTTTAAAACATTTAAAAAAAAGAAAGAAGCATTGACAAACATAAGGGACATCGAGACAAGATCTGGACTATTTATTTAGTGCTCGTTTAAATCCTTGTAAACTTAAACCAAAAAAGTCCAGATCTTGTCTTGAGTTAACAATACGACAAAGGCGGGTCATTGGAGTATATTTTTTTGTATCGCTGTTAAAATTAAATTAAATTATCTTAATGCAAAAAAAATGCTCAAAGATACGCGGCGATTTGTATACCAACGATTTGTGCACCATTAGGTGCGGAAAGGGAATGATGATGATGACGATGATGGGTCCAACGATGAGGCATTTGCGAGACAGTGACAGAAAAACAGTGCTCAAATACTTATTCATCAAAATTTCCAGCCACTGCCCAACGTCTTGATAAATTCTCCTGTCCCTCGTCTACAAACTCAAAATAGTGTCGATCTACCGTTCGGATTAGATTTGCAAAATAACAACAACAAACAACAAACCATCACGCCGTTTCCCCGTAGGGGTAGGCAGAGAGGATAGAACGCCATAACACTCTATCTTGGCATACAGAGCTCGCTTCCTCTACATTCATACATCTTCTCATGCACGCACGCACGCCGATTATTCCTACTTTTGACATGTCCATCTTCAAGTATTTGATGGACTCGATCGCGCCATGTCTTTCTCGGTCTTCCTCGTTTTCTGCATCCATCAACATTCGCATCGTAGATCCTTTTAGCCGTTCTTTCGCTGTCCATTCGCTCTGCGTGTCCGAACCGACGCAGCGCCCCTTTCTTGATTCTGTCAATAATGCGTGTCTCAGCCTTGCACACTTCGCGGATCTCGACATTTGTGCACCTATCATACATCGTTTTACCACACATTCGCCCGAGGGATCGCATTTCGACAGCATTCAACCTACTTTCATCATCATTTTTGCAATGCCATACTTCGCTCCCATACATTAGAGTTTGAACTAGAACTCCATTGTGAACTGCTAGTTTAGCCTCCTGCGATAAACATTTGTTTGCCAAAGTAGATTTTAGTTTGACATGTCCATCTTCAAGTATTTGATGGACTCGATCGCGCCATGTCTTTCTCGGTCTTCCTCGTTTTCTGCATCCATCAACATTCGCATCGTAGATCCTTTCAGCCGTTCTTTCGCTGTCCATTCGCTCTGCGTGTCCGAACCGACGCAGCGCCCCTTTCTTGATTCTGTCAATAATGCGTGTCTCAGCCTTGCACACTTCGCGGATCTCGACATCTGTGCACCTATCATACATCGTTTTACCACACATTCGCCCGAGGGATCGCATTTCGACAGCATTCAACCTACTTTCGTCATCATTTTTGCAATGCCATACTTCGCTCCCATACATTAGAGTTGGAACTAGAACTCCGTTGTGAACTGCTAGTTTAGCCTCCTGCGATAAACATTTGTTTGCCAAAGTAGATTTTAGTTTGACATGTCCATCTTCAAGTATTTGATGGACTCGATCGCGCCATGTCTTTCTCGGTCTTCCTCGTTTTCTGCATCCATCAACATTCGCATCGTAGATCCTTTCAGCCGTTCTTTCGCTGTCCATTCGCTCTGCATGTCCGAACCGACGCAGCGCCCCTCTCTTGATTCTGTCAATAATGCGTGTCTCAGCCTTACACACTTCGCGGATCTCGACATCTGTGCACCTATCATACATCGTTTTACCACACATTCGCCCGAGGGATCGCATTTCGACAGCATTCAACCTACTTTCGTCATTATTTTTCCAATTCCACACTTCCGTCCCGTACATTAGAGTTGGAACTAGAACTCCGTTGTGAACTGCTAGTTTAGCCTCCTGCGAGAAACATTTTTTTTTATTTATTTATTTCTTAAGTTAGCTTATATTAAAACTAATATAAACTATTATGTACATTTACATCATCTAAATATATTTACATTTCCTTACAGTAACTTATACATTTATTTTAGAATTCTTTCAGACACTTTTCATTCTTCATACATTCAGGCATCTCATCATACATTTTTAAACCCTTATACATCAAACAATTTTGCGACTCAGCTCTTTTCAATAATGGTAGTCTTATTTTATCCTTTTGTCTAGTAGCATATTCATGACAATTTTTGTTTAAGACAACTTTATCCTTAAAATATTTTGGTAATTTATCGTGAAAAAATTTATGTATAAATATCAACATATTAAATTTAAGTCTCCTTCTTACAGATAACCATTTTAGTTCATCTCTCATTTTTTTTACATTGCTATATTTATTTTTCTTAAGAATTATTCTCATCGCTTTAATAGGGGCTAGTTGACCCAATTATTCAATATGGATTAAGAATATGGAGATTAAGTTTCAAATCTTATACGGATAGAGTCTTGAACTTACAGGTACAAATTACCAGTACAAAGTACCTGTAAAAATAAAGTATGAGGCAAAAGACAACAATAAAATATTATTTGATTTTGTTAACGTTTTGCCAATTAACAAACAGTGTCAGTATAAGATAATGACAGATCATTTCCTCGGTTGCAATTTTAAATCCAAAATAAACCACCAGATCGTGACCCGACAAGTACCGGCACAGCAGCTGATGGTACCACGACAGAAAAACTACTATGGTGACAGAACAATGGGTAGTGTAGTACCAAAACTGTACAATTTAATACCAGCTGAAAATCGTGAAGAAAAAAACCTAATTTCATTAAAAAAAATAGTCAAAAAATTATTAAACAGCAAGTGAAACTTAAGTGTATAAATATATTTTATTCTTTAATTATTATTAAACTATGTACTTACATAAATTAAAAAAAAAAAAATGTAATGTTCATCTCTCATTTTTTTTACATTGCTATATTTATTTTTCTTAAGAACTAAATGCAAAATAAATGTTTCGCAAATCAAACAACATGTGACATATTTGAAAACGATAGCAGAAATTAATGTTAGTGATAGATAGCACACAAAAACATGTAACTCGATGCCTGCTGTGTGTACAATATCACCTGTACAATTGTAACGACTAATCTAAAAATACATCGCTTGTAACAAAGCGTGTGATGTTGATGCATTTTTCATCGCCGAGGCCATTCTGTAACGCACACACGAGTAGTCACTCCATCGGTAGATCCTAGGTGGTCACTGGGTCAAGAGACGCATCCAGCGACAGAATTTGATCCAGGATACGGCTCTACCCAATGTAGGCAGTACCGCTTTACCCACCGTCAAACCACTGGGAGTTTCACTCACTCAATTCTGACCTATCTCTTGACGCTCAAATCAGTAGAACGATAAGTTCACGCTTCTACCAGCTGAGACAAATTAAATGCATACGCAAAAAATTGACGGAAAAATAATTCAGTTTTTAAGTAATGCATTTGTTACATACACATTTATTTGCCAATTACAGATGAAATGTGATTGCATCCTGTTTCTTTAAGATCCTAGCAGTGTTTCTAAACTTCAAAAGGACACAACGCGGCATAGTTGAATTCAAATCGGGAGTTTCGTACCGAGCGACGTCTACAATGAAACTAATCGGTCAAAACGTAAACCTACTCATTTATGAGTAGTTGAGTCGCCTTCTATGTTAATTCTATGGCCTCAGCCTTGCACAATGCACGAATCTCAAGATTAGTTCACCTATTTTATGTTTTTTTTATTATGTTGTGTATATTTCTTTGTATTGCTGTTGTTTTTCTTAATAAACAAATAAATAAATAAATAAATAAATTTTATAACAATAATCAAAACCAGCTGAGACAAATTAAATGCATACGCAAAAATTTGCCGGTTGATGCCGCCCGTCAATTAATAAATGCGTCTGTAGTGTCTAGAGTCGATTATTGCAATGGTATCTACGCAGGTCTACCAACGAACAAAATGACTCGCCTGCAATCTGTATTGAATGCCGCAGCGAGACTTATTTTCGGAATCTCCAAGTTCAGTCATGTCACTCCACTACTTCGGGAACTACACTGGCAACGTTTTCCACGGAGGGTCGAATACAAACTCTGTCGGCTTGTGTATAAGTCACTGCGCAACTCGGCTCCGGAATATCTAAGGGAACTGTGCATTCCAGATGAACTGGCTGACAGGCGTCTCACGCTTAGATCAGCTACGTCTACGGCGAGAGGAAAAGTTATTATACCTCTACGCAAACGGCGCACTAAATTTGGTGAACGCGCATTTGCGGTCGCTGGCCCTATGGCATGGAATGCTCTCCCAGCAGAGGTGCGAGGCTGTGAAAGTGAAGTGATGTTTCGGAAAATACTTAAAACCCACTTGTTCTCTAAATCATTTGAATAAATCCGTAGCACGTGACAGCAAAATAAATTATTTTAATTAAATTACAAATTTAAAAGCTTCAATTAAATTAACTTAACAATAGAATCACCATGTAAAGCGCCCTTGAGGTATTTTATTACGAAAATGGCGCTATATAAGTTATCCATAATTAATTAATTAATTAATTAATTAATCATGCATCATTTTACCCCACGTTCGCCGGCGAGTTCGCCTTTCGACAGCATTCGCCCCATTTTTCTCATTATTTTTCAAATTCCATACGTCGCTTCGATACGAAAAGTGTCAGCACCACCAGAACTCAATTTCGAACTGCTAGTTTTGCCTTCACCATTTGAAAATCGGAATCAAGTTGGGGTAGAGTGGAGTTTAAACCTCTGACCTCTAATCCACGAGTCCGCGACACTAGCGGCGGGTCCACAATCCGGTATATGAAAAAAATATCAAAATTAATTTCAGAGCCCACTTTATGCACTTGTAACATTCACCATTCTGCCTGTGTTTGGCTATCCATATTTCTTCACACATTCTCGTATTATTAAGGAATAAAAAAATAAGTATTGATTGTGACCCCTTTGTCCTTTTGTGGTGTAAAAATCGGTCTGATTTCTGCGGTTACATAATTCATACCATCTAATACTCACCAGCCCTAAATCCTCACCAATCCAGACTACCATAGCCGAATCAGATTCCTACAGTCTCAAATTCCCAGCCAATTTAGATTCCAACAGCCTTAAATGCTTCCGAATCAGACTACCGTAGCCCTAAATCCTACCGAATCAGATTCCCTCTGCTCATATATCCCCCTAACTCAGACTCCCACATTCCTAAATCCTCCGGAATCGAATTCCCACGATCCCTAATTCTCCCGAATCGGATTCCCTCAGACCTAAATCCTCCGAAATCGGATTCCCCGGCCCTGAATTCTCCCGAATCGGATTCCCTCAACCCTAAATCCTCCGGAATCGAATTCCCACGGCCCCTAATTCTTCCGAATCGGATTCCCTCAGACCTAAATCCTCCAGAATCGGATTCCCTCGGCCCTAAATTCTCCCGAATCGGATTCCCACGGCCCTAAATCCTCCGGAATCGAATTCCCAAGGCCCTTAATTCTCCCGAATCCAATTTCCTCACCCCTAAATCCTCCCGAATCGGATTCCCACGGCCCTAAATCCTCCCGAATCGGATTCCCACGGCCCTAAATTCTCCCGATTCGGATTCCCAAAAGTCCTAAATTCTCCCGAATCGGATTCCTTAAGCCCTAAATCCTCCCGAATCGGATTCCCACAGCTTTAAATTTCTCCCGAATCAGACTCCTACGGATCCGCTCCAAACATGCATTTTTAATCGTACTTAGATTCGCGAAATCAGCTTTTTAAAATATTTTTTATTTATTTAAACCAATCTACAGGTTATTAGATATACCCTTATGGATTGTTATATAAACAAGTATTTGAAAAGTTAATTAAATTAAGATATAAAAAGCATGATCAAAACGTAAGTTACATATTGTAAACAATATAATTATATAATATAAATAATGATTATATCAGAGTGACAAGACATTATTGCCCTGTCGGTAAGTTTCACCTTACAAAATGTGGGCTAATTTTTATTTTTTTTAAAATTTATTTCAGCAGAGAGGGATTATTTTTATTATATATATATTTTTCTTATTTAGGAAACATACAGTACGGTTACATCGTTTTATATTTTACACAGTTAGACTCAACTCTAATGGACCAGCGAAGTTTCCATATTATATAATAATTATATGTAAGGTTATCAATGAAAGTACAAAAAAAAGAAAAAAAAACATAAATGGAAGATTAACATATTACAACAGAGGTGAAGAAAATTTTTGAGAAGGGAATATGGAAGTCTAGGCATCTACAGGGCTTATGATCTGTCAATGGCTGGTTTAATTAAATTACAAATTTAAAAGCTTCAATTAAATTAACTTAACAATAGAATCACCATGTAAAGCGCCCTCGAGGTATTTTATTTCGAAAATGGCGCTGTATAAGTTATCCATAATAATAATAATAATTAAGTGGCCACTTTGCACACTGCGTAACATTCACCGTTCCGCCCATGTTCGAACATCCGCATTTCCTCGACTCTTCCATCTGGTGTCTTTTGTGAAGTAAAAGAGTTGAAACCTTTATCACGCGGGTGAGATTCATCCGGCTGAACCAAATCACCTACTAGGCAACGCCTGTTAACGAAAAGGCGGACTGTAAACGAAAAACGAATTTCATTCAGTTTTGTGAAAGGGAAATATTTGAAGAGTGGATGGGAACATGGAATGGATACCTACCTTTAATATGATGTTAATGTTTTTCAATTTCGAACACTGGATGACAAAATGAACTATAAAATGTAACGATGTTCAATAACTCTCTTCGCCGTAGAAATTTATTTGGTCCATTTTGAATAAAACCATATTCATATACATTTATTATTTTGGAATAATAGCGTAGTTTTATCACAAATATACACGCACGGCGCTGTGACCTTGGACTCTCATACAAACAGACACACACACACACACACACACTCACACACACACAAGTACACGCGTAATATTATTATTATAATCCACTCATATCAGGTGTTTTCAGTGCATAATAATGTCGGCGCTTTAGGGGGACCGTACACGGACCGAATTATTTTGTCGGACGATTGTAGCGGCAAACAAAAAACAAACAAACAAACCATCACCAGCAGAGAGGATAGAACGCCATAACACTCTATCTTGGCATACAGACCTCGCTTCCTCTACATTCATACATCTCCTCCTAGAAACCTCAGACAAAACTTACTCTTTCATACTGATAACCATAGAACTAACTGTGGTTTTCATTCCTCAGGTCTGCCAACAAACATACCAGTCTTGATTTCTTTGATAACAAGTTGTCTTCTTTCAAACGATCACTGGAACAAATTCAATTATAAACACCTCTCTCCCGCTTCCACTCCCACAAAGTCTACTATATACCATTGAGTCTTGCTAATTTTTTAATAATAATTTTCTATGCATAAATGTGTCCATAAAAATGTTACACAGTGTGTAAAGTGGCCACTTAAACCAGCTAATGACAGGTCATAAGCCCTGTAAATGCCTAGACTTCCATATTCCCTTCTCAAAAACGTTTTCCCTCTTTATTGAAGTAAAGTTATAAAACGAGTCTGATTTCTTTTTTTCTCTCGCAATACTATTCTTAAACTTTTCTTTATATTCAAAAATGTTTTTCCTTTTTTTGTTTTTTCATATTTATGTATTTATTTCGTTAATATATTTGGTTGCTTATGTGTGTTACTATTGTTATAGTTATGCAATTTTATAATTTTTTGTTATGTTTTTATGTATGTATTTTTTTTCTTCATATTTATGTTCAATATATGTTAAAGGCAATTTATGCCGTTTATGTAAAATAAATAAATAAACAATATTTTGAGTTTGTCCAAATTTTTGTAAACAAGGACTGGATTCAACTCCCTGGGGAGCTGTTTATATTAACATTCAACTACAAAAATTTGGACGAACTCAAAATATTGTTGATAAATTACCTGGTCCATGAAGAAGTATAGAAATTGAAAAAATAATATTTTCAGGCGTTGCCTAGTATGTAGGTGAAATAATTCAATTAGATGAATCTCACCCGCATAAAAAAAGGTTTCAGCTCTTTAACTTCTCAAACATCAACAGATGAAAGAATTGAAGGAATATAGATGTTCAAATATAGGCAGAATGGTGAATATTACACAGTGTGTAAAGTGGCCACTTAAACCAGCCATTGACAGGTCATAAGCCCTGTAGATGCCTAGACTTCTATATTACCTTCTCTTAAATGTTCTTCATCTCTGTTGTAAAATGTTAAATTAATAAAATAAATAAATAATTGAAATGATAATTGAGGTATGTTTTCTAGAAACTCACTCAATACTATAGTAAGAAATAGGAGCAATAAATCATATGCCAAACGTATTGAATTAAATTATACAAAAATACATAATGAAAAAAAAAACATAAAATTATCAAGATATATAAAAAGCAAATAAAAGTTAAAGAATGGAAGGAAAGCAGATTTGTAAATTTTTGCTAAATGCTACTCTCGAACTTTAAAAAAATGGACAACCTCGTCCCTATCGATGTGCAGCAACCGATTGCAAACACTTTTCTTAAATACATCGGCACTTGTGGAGTTCTTTATGGCTGCCGGAAGTTGATTAAAAAAAATCGCAGCCAGGAAGGTAAAGTTTCTTTGAGCTAGCTTCAAGTGAGTGGTTGGGCCAAGGTAATTAATCCTTCCCGCTGATCGCGTCTGTATATGTTGCTGCGTCCTGACTTTATCGACAGATTTCCAGAACTTCACAAGTGCCTCCTTGACGATTAGTTGCCGCACATCTAGAACTTTACAATGAGGAATTCCACTGTTTTCTAATTTATTTATTTTTCCAATAGCGTACTATTTAATTTTTTTTGTGCGTTATTTACAAAAATATGATTTTTTAAAGTGACATTTATCAAATACCGCGCCAAATGACTGTAATCAGTGTGTCACTTTTCAGTAGTGACGTCACGAAACGGTTGGCGTTCTTACTTTCACTGACCTAACAAGAATCTATGGAATATTGCTTTGATTACTTCATTTAGTTGATCGTAATTTGCTCATTTCCATGTTATGGTTGTTTTTACGAACGTTTCGATTTGGAAAAACCTAGAAAGTTGACATAACTCTGATTGAAATGTCAAATTATACTCTGTTTTTTCTATGGTCAAAACGTTCCATGGTGTAGGGGTCAAGACGCTTGACTCACAGACGGAAGGTTCCGGGTTCGATTCCCGGTGAGAACACAAAAATTAAATGTGATTTTTCTCAAGCCTGGGTGTTCTGTGATGTAATTCACCGCTGTAATTGGGCCTCCTGGCCTGTTGTGGTGCAAACAAAATATATTATTATATTATAAGGTGCGGGGGCTTTAAAGCGGAAACCGTAAATACTACACGTAGATATAAGGAGTGACGTCATTATTTACGATTTTAAAATGAATACTATTTTTAACATTTTTTATTTATTTTTGCGTGCGTTTTTGAGATATTTCATCCTACTCCAAAATTTTTAAATATTCACGTGTACACGAAAACATTTTTAAAATTTAATTCCGGGTTGGGCTGGAATTCCTCATTATCAAACAATGCTTTTGAAGGATAGCGAAAAGGTACTTTTTTCATTGTTTTAAGCACGAGTTTTCGTACTTTAAAAACTGGGGTAGGAGCTCCGCCAACCCTCAACCATCAAATCCTTCATCTGAGGATGTACGTCATTTCCAACTGCTGTTCCACATGCGTCATTTATATCTTTGCCGCTTGTAATAGGACTCCGCCCACTGGGCATCTCACCGAAGATTATTCTTCAGAATATAGAGCTGTACGTTTTGTTTGCTAAACAATCTTTGTTTCCTTCGGAATTCCGAGCCGGCCGAGTGCCAAAAATTTCCTTTACATAACATATTATATGTTAGAGAAAAACTACTCGGCTAAGGTCAGCATTTGTTTTATCCGGACAGAGGTAAACTTGTCTGGCAAAGCTGTTGAGTGCTTTTTCCGCGAGGAAATTAAACTGTTATTCTTTCGAAACAGCTAAAACAGTTTCACAAAAAAAAAAGCAGCTATTTTATTTATTTTACAGACACATACAATCAACGACAATGCCCAATGTAGAGAATCTGCTACATACCGATAATCGGTGTATAAAAGTTATTTTTTTATTAAAAATAAATAAAAAAAATTTGTTTTTTTTACAATAAACATAAATTATAAAACAGAGTATTAAAAAAATAAAGCATAATTACGTAACAAATAAATACATATTAATAGTACACAAAAAAATCTCACAAAGGCATGGCCTGTTCGTGGTACCCCTGTATATAAGAAAATGTTAATGAATTTTTGCTCCTATAACAAATAATGGACAGTCATAATATTTTTGTGTAACATAAGAAAGAAAAAATAAGATATTCCGTAAAAGATGTGGTATTTTTTTTTATAGTATTTAAAAAATCAAAAAAATATTCCTTATTAAAAGGCAACAAAAGAAATTATAGAAAAAAAGCGTTCGTATCTTTAGTTTGAATCCAGGATAGTGCGTGTTTTTTAAAAGAAGGAAAATTTTGAAAGTTTGTAATCAATGAAATATTATCAGTAAAAAAATAATAAAAAAATGTTGGGTCCATAAAATATGCATGTCTCTGCGAGCCTCGTTTTACGATGTGGTATTTTTAAGTAAATACATTTTGGTTCTTGAATATATATTTTAAACATTGAAAACAATATATTTGTCTTAGATCTAAAAGTTTAGCTCCTTGGAACAATTGGAAAGAGGGAAAAGTGCGATTTTCGTGAAGCATTATTTTTAATATAAATTTTTGAACAGTTTCTAATGGTTAAATATGATTGTTGTAAGTTCCCCCCCATCCAATTATTCCATAGGAAAGCGATGACTGTACAAGTGCATAATATACCATTTTTATCGTATTTAGCTAGGCGTAAATACTTAGTCTTTTGAAGACATATTTTAATTATCTTTATTCCCGTTCATCGTGTTGTCCTCGCGTGAGCCGCGCCGCGTCACCGGCGCCGTCCGGTGTGCAGTCGGCCAGTCCGCCGGACGCGTCTGACCCGCGACGGGTGGCCTAACATTCAACTAGGAATTATATCATTTCAAATGACTTTATTTTTATCGCGAAACCGCGTGTTTTGTCGCTCGCGCCCGCCGCGCGAGCGAGACGGCGACGCGCGACGGAGCGGGACGGGTGACGCGCCGCCGTTTTACCCGGGACCGCTCAAGGCGGCTCGCTTAGCTGAGCGGGGAAACGAATCGCCGAAATTACTCGATGCATATTCGTAAATAGGGAAATACACATTACGTTTTTTTTAAT
Organism: Micrasema longulum; assembly: GCF_059751315.1. NCBI lineage: Eukaryota > Metazoa > Arthropoda > Insecta > Trichoptera > Brachycentridae > Micrasema > Micrasema longulum. The sequence goes on along the minus strand of NW_028277589.1, from coordinate 101,774 downwards.
ACATTATTTATAGTCCTTAAAATATAGCTTGATAAAAACGACAGTTGTCATAAAAAGTGACGACATAACTTTGTAGTAACGTCTAAGGAGTGATTTATATTGACGCACGAAAAATCATTCGTATCTGGCGTGTTAATTTATTTGTGTAATACAATGCTTGACATATAAATCAACATAATTATATAGAATCAGCTTTAAAACTAAAATAAACCTAATTAGTAACGACGTTTTTACAAGGTTCATCATTTAGCAAAATTGTCAGAGATGGTCAAATTGGTCAATGTAAATAGATCGTTGATGGATGCAGAAATAGAGGAAGACCGAGAAAGACATGGCATAACCAAATCCAACAAATACTCGAAGATGGACATGTCAAAAGTCGGAATAATCGGCGCGCGTGCATTAGAAGATGTATGAGTGTAGAGGAAGCGAGATATGACTTCCAAAATTAGACTTCCATTTAGGAAAAAGGCAAAGTCACAAAATTCAATTTTATTTAAAGCAATTAAAAAGTATTACGAAATGGAAAAAAATATTTATGAAGAAAAAAACATATCAAAATTTAAAATAATGGTCAAGACATGTGTGATAAACAATTTATAAATTAAATATATTTGCAATGTTATTATTAGAACACACATAACAATATGTATGATATGTGTGCCCTACTTTAAGATTTAAATAAATAAATATGTATGCAAAGATAGAGTGTTGTGGCGTTCTATCCTCTCTGCCTATCTTTACGGGAAAACGGCGTGATGGTTTGTTGTTGTATCATCCTATTTATTGCATTTAGCTGGCGGTTGGCCAGCTAAATGCCAAGACCTTTCTTTTCAGACTTTTCAGTCGCCATAGTAATTGTAATTTTATTTTTACTTTTTTGTATTAGATACTCCTTACTATTTTGCAAATGCAATATATTGTCTATTTTTTTTTATAGTAAACGCCGATTTTCGCCAGTGAACTGTATTTATTTACGAGGAAAACAAAAAACAAACTGACACGAGCGTTGACTTAGAGATTACACACGCGTTGACTTATGACCGCGATAACTTAAGCATGTTTTATTTATTTGACACTTTATTTATTTATTTATTTATTTTATTTTATTTTATTTAGAAAACATACAGTCATACAAAATCAGTATTAAAAACAACAATTTTTTAACATAAAAAGACCAATTAAGTTTTCATAAATTAAAAAGATATAAACATTAAATGTGACAAAAAATAAAAAATAAATAAGAATTTTAAGTGAAAAAAGGATAATTGTTGACATTTGCGTTTTCCATGGAGGTAATAAATTAAAATAAATAAAAATACCGAATGTACACTCCGAGCCATCCACGCACACACATGAACGCACATATAAAACATACACAAACATATACATTACATGCGGCACATATACATAGCATAATATACATATACAATATATATACATACATATAAGGGGCGGGCATATTGCCTTAAGGCAATTTCTTCCTGCCTACCCAAACTGTTCAGTTTGAGAAAATTATTAATACATGGACATATTGAATCTTACAATTTTATTCAAAAATTAAAAGCAAAGATTAACAAAAATAAATATATGTACAAAAAAATTAACACTATACTTTGAAGAGAGGTGAGGGGATGGGAAGGAAAGAAAAATGATAAAGGAACAATTTAAATATTTAGATAGTGACATTTCAATTTCGACTTAAATGTAAATAAAGAAGGGGCGTCTCTAACATTAGTGGGTAGGTTATTCCACAATCGAGCGGCTACTACTGTGAAAGAGGAGGCAAGAATATTAGAGCTGACAGGGTATTAAAAGGGTTCTCTCGTTACTAGAACGAAAAAATAGTCCGTGTTGTGAAAGAGGTTGGATGAGCTCTCTCAGACAAACAGGCGAAGTGGGATTATTTAAAATATTGTGAAGAAGTTATAGAATGATAGAAGTTCATTATTGTTAATTGTGATCCCTCAAATGCTTAGCATGTTTTTAAGCACGTCGATAGTTATTTGCGATTGAGCTACAGGCGCCACAATCCGGGGAGAAAATACTGGAATACGTTTTTACGAAGAAAGGTTAGACGGCGTTTTTCCTTGATATGAATTGGTGAAATCTGGTACTGTCGCGTGGCGCGCGACGCTCAGAACACACAGCTGAACATCGCCCAGTCGGCAGTCAGACTTCCTCGCCAAATGTATTTAATATATTATACACACGGATTACATATAAAAAAATATTCATCGTGTCGGGTGTTAGTTAGCATAAGCTGTGTCACGTTTTTTCTAAATTTAAAAATGAGCACCGAAAGTTAAAGAAAATGGTAAAGATTCATACGTCATTCGAAAGACAATTTTCAGTTCTACAAGATGTTGTGTTAGCTTTTACGTTGGACACTGCTGGATGGCGGATGGCGGATGGCGGCTGGCGGCCTCTTCCAAACGTCTCCATTCCTTCCCATCGCCCGCTTCCAACATCCACGTTTTACCGGCCCATCTTTTCTGTGGCCTTCCAGCACTTCTTTTGCTCGCCCATGGTCTCCACTTTATCATCCCGGGAGTCCGCCTGCCGTCATTTCGTCTCGCCGAGCGCCCTGCCCCCTGCCATTTCAATTTCGCTGCACGATCCATGATATCCACGACTCCGGTTCGGCGCCTTATTTCTTCATTTCTTATTCTGTCTCTTAGACAGACACCGAGCATCTGTCTTTCCATGGATCGTTGCGCGCATTTTAATTTCTGGCTACTTTTTTGTGTTATAAACATGGTTTCTAGTCTGTATGTTTTCACCGGCAATATGCACGATTCAGATACTTGTCTTTTCAAGCATATAGGGACTAGTTTATTTTCAAAAATATATTTAAGTTTGCCGAAAGCAGACCAATTCTTCTTGGTAACTTCGCTATCTGGTTATCTTTACCAAGTTTGACTTTGTGTCCTAGATAAATGTATTCATCAACCACTTCGATTTTATTATCGTTAATGAAAATGTCTCGCCCTGTTGGACTCATAGTCATTGTTTTATGAAAATTCATTTCCAATTTTATTCGATTACAAGCCTTCAAATTAAATGTCAAGTGGACGTCCAAATGTTAAGACAGGCTGGGATATCTATCTTCCCAGGGCCCCGATTACGATGGGAAGTTAACATTTATCTTCAATTTTAACTTAACAAACAAACAAACGATAAAACGCCATATCACTCTTTTTTAATTATTTTTTTTACAATATACATTAGAGGTAAAACAGTAGTAAAACATAAAGGAAAATTACATAGCAGGGGCGAACCGTGTATAGAAGCGATTATGCGCAGCTTACCATTATATTTGACTAACTATAATAATGTTCTATTGTAACTTTATTTACAGAAAAACAAATAAATAATTCACATTTATTTTAAATCATTTCCACCGTTTGTATTTTTATCCTAATATAAATAAAAAAATAATAAAGCGCGTCCAGCGCCTGCGGTGAGCCAAGAAACCTGCCGATTATTCCAGCTTATTTTTTCATACAAATAAGTATACTATATTTTGAATGTATTTGACCCAGTGCGGGTTTTTTCTTCTAGATTTAACTTGCAGATTACACAAATTATTTGAAGCTTCTCTATTTGGAAAACAGTATTTCAAACATTGTTTCTTAAGGACTATTTTTCTTTGAGATGGTACTTTTGACATAAGACCATAATTACTTTCATGCATCATATTGCGGGACATGTAGCGCTCCACGCGGCCATTTTTAGCACTATTAATTTCTAGAACAATTCGGCCAGTTGACATTTCAATTGAATACCTAATATCGACTGAATTCACAGTGGTATTTTTTAATGAATTATATATAAAAGTAATGGATTATATACTCGTATCTTTATAATATAATATATCACGAAGTTAGATCGTTTGAGTTGATTTCATGGGTGAGAGTTGTTGTATCACACAGAAGCACAGAAAAATATCAATTTATAGTATATATTACTTACATTATATTATGTATCTTCTATGTAGGTACAATATATGATTTTTTTTTATAGCTTACCTGTAAATAAAATCACCATTCGCCACTGTTACATAGCAATGAAATACATATTAATAGTAAAAATAGTAAACAAAAAAATCCCACAAAGGCATGTCCTGTTCGTGGGTAGGGTAGGGTATACAAGAAAATGTTAATGAATTTTTGCTTCTATAATAAATAATGGACAGTTATTATATTTTTGTGTAACATAAGATATTCTGTAAGAGATAATGTTTTTTTTTATAGTAATTAAAAAAGGAAATAAAAAATATTTTTAAAAAAAGTAAAAATATTCCTTATTATTAAAGGGCAACAAAATAAATCATAGAAAAAAAATGCAAAACAAAATAATAAAATAAATAAAAAATTAAACAATTTCAAAAATTGAGAAAATATAACACTATTTTTTCAAAAATAAAAACACAAAATTTATAAACACATGCACACATTAAACATACATCTTTATTTACAAAATACAGCCAATGCTAATTATGTAAATTTATTTGATAGTTGATAAAATTTATCCATTGTAACTAGATTACTAATCGTCTTATAGCTACAAAGTGCATAGACGAGTGAAATTCTAGCAACTGAAAATTATCAATAAATTTACGACGATTAAAAACGATTATATGATTAGGTGTCCACGGATGGTTGCATTATGATCGCGAATACGATAAACGACCATGGTGAGAAATTGTTATCACGTCGCTTATTAGCACGTCGATAGTTATTTGTGATTAAGCTAAGGCAATTAATATCGTGATATTCCTTCGAACTCTGAATAAAATCAAACTAAAAAAGAATTCAATATGAGATCGCAAGTTCCCCATACTTGATTGCGTTTTTCAAGTTATACACGTTGAACAACACTGATGCTGATGATGAGAATTTCGAACGTGGGAAATTGAATTGTGAGGTTATGTGACGGTTGTGACGGTGAAGTGATGAACCAGTGAACCAGTGAACATGAGGATACCGGCTTCGAGAAAGTGGGCGAAAACTGGACACGGGAGTAGCTTAGTGGTAAATATATTGGCCAAATAATTTCCCTGTTGCCTGTGTCCGCGGGGATGTAGAATACAGTTCATTATCATTATTCCATTTCCGCACCTAATGGTGCATGCGGCACTGCATTTTTTAAATGAAATATTTTATATTAATCGTGTTGGGAATCGAACCCGAAACCTCGCGTGGTAGACAAACGCGCTGACCATTACACCACGAGGCCGAGAATACAGTTACAGATAAAAGGCAAGGAAATCATACGATTTTGCCTTTTTTTCGTAAGTAGTTCTGTTTAACAATGATTATCTTAAATTATTATTTTCTAATATATTCAGTAGTTCTCATTAAAAATGACTACATAAAATAATTATTTTCGAAAGTATTCAGTTCTTTTTAAAAATTATTGCCTAAAATATTTATTTTTGAAAGTATTATGTAGTTCTTTGAAAATTATTTTCGAAAGTATTCAGTAGTTCCTTTTTAAAATGATTACTAATATAATTATTTTCGAAAGTATTCAGTAGTCCCCCTTTAAAAATGAGTACTAAAATAATTATTTTCGAAAGTATTCATTAGTTCCCTTTTAAAATGATTACTAAAATAATTATTTTCGAAAGTATTCATTAGTTCCCTTTTAAAATGATTACTAAAATAATTATTTTCGAAAGTATTCAGTAGTTCCTTTTTAAAATGATTACTAAAATAATTATTTTCGAAAGTATTCATTAGTTCCTGTTTAAAATGATTACTAAACTAATTATTTTCGAAAGTTTTCAGTAGTTCCCTTTTAAAATGATTACAAAAATAATTATTTTCGACAGTATTCATTAGTTCCCTTTTAAAATGATTACTAAAATAATTATTTTCGAAAGTATTCATTAGTTCCCCTTTAAAATGATTACTAAAATAATTATTTTCGAAAGTATTCAGTGGTTTCTTTTTAAAATGATTACTGAAATATTTTTTTTCGAATGTATTCAGTAGTTCCTTTTTAAAATCATTACTAAAATAATTATTTTCGTAAGTATTCAGTGGTTCCTTTTTAAAATGATTACTAAAATAATTATTTTCGAAAGTATTCATTAGTTCCCCTTTAAAATGATTACTAAAATAATTATTTTCGAAAGTATTCAGTGGTTTCTTTTTAAAATGATTACTGAAATAATTATTTTCGTAAGTATTCAGTGGTTCCTTTTTAAAATGATTACTAAAATAATTATTTTCGAAAGTATTCATTAGTTCCCCTTTAAAATGATTACTAAAATAATTATTTTCGAAAGTATTCAGTGGTTTCTTTTTAAAATGATTACTGAAATATTTTTTTTCGAAAGTATTCAGTAGTTCCTTTTTAAAATCATTACTAGAATAATTATTTTCGTAAGTATTCAGTGGTTCCTTTTAAAAATGATTACTAAAATAATTATTTTCGAAAGTATTCAGTTCTTTTTATAAATGATTGCCTAAAATATTTATTTTCAAAAGTACTCATTAGTTCCCTTTTAAAATGATTACTAAAATAATTATTTTCGAAAGTGTTCATTAGTTCCCTTTTAAAATGATTACTAAAAGTATCATTACAAAATCCAATATTTTTAATTTTCATATCCAATAACTAGAGTTTTGTCATATTCAGAGTTAATATTAAAATTATGTTCAGTTTCAATTGAATGATTGGGAAAATTGCAAAATCTTTCCAAAATGCTTTCCAAAAAAAAAAACAGAGAATTTCTTGGATTCAAGTGATTTTGTTCAGATCTCATTGAACGTGAAAAAATTGCTCGCAATTGGGTAATGTGTGATTTAAATATCATATATCATTATAAAATACACATTTAAACATCTGGAGATAATGTTATCTGTCATATGTAGGTATGGATGTACGCACGTAGATATAGAATTTGTCGAGGTTTTTCATGAAGAAATAATTGATCTGAACTTTGCCTCCAGTATGCTAATATTTTTAAAGTGAATTCTGTCTTCCACTAGAAATAAGTCTGAATTGTTTAACTGCCGCACATTCACGGAGACTGGACCGCCGCGCACGTGCAAACCGCGAGCCCACTGCGTGATATCGCATATATATATTGTTGGATAATTTATATAGCGCCATTTTTGTGAAAATCACCCAAAGGGCGCTGTACAATTAATAAATATCCCAGCACGTCTTGCAGCTACAGAGCGCATGGACGGTTGGGAGTCTAGTTCCTTGTTTTCAATTAAGATCAATTAAAAATAATAACAGATAGGAGCTAGATTACAGGACGTCTTGCAGCTACAGAGCGCATGGACAGTTAGAAATTTAGACCCCATTTACGCATTTTAAAAATTGACAAATTAATTTAGTGTATTAATGAAATATAAAAAAATAAAATAATATGAATAATAAAAAGAAGTATGATTACAACAGGTCTTGCAGCTACTAATCGCATCAACGATTGGAATTCTAGACCCCATTTACAAAATTTAGGTATTTTAATGATAATGATTGCCACATTTCACACTGCAGTGTTCACACAAAATACAATACAGTGGATCTATAAATATTTTTACGATTATTTCTTTATTTAATACAAATATACAGGGTGTTCACTAAACCCTGTCACATCCGAAACCACGATGATCAGTATGAGCAAGAAGACATATTGGCACATTAAAATAATTTTTTAGAACAAATCAAATTTTGAAAAATAAAATATTGAAAAAAGCAAATGGTTGCTAAGTACTGCAGGGGAGAAACGAGGAGGAGGGAGGGGGGAGTCTGATACTGCGCTGCGCTACCCTCACGTCTCCCCTGCAGAAGTAAGCGACCATTTGTATTTTTTAATTAATTTTTTTTAAACTTTTCTTTTTTCTAAATATTTTTTAAATATGCTAGTATGTCTTCTTGTCCATACTGATCATCGTGGTTTCGGATGTGACAGGGTTTAAAGGACACCCTGTATATCCTCTGATTTTACTAATGTCCGTACAATCAAAACTCTTTATTGTTCGACTGTTCGCCCTCTTCTTGAATATGCCTCCTAGAATAGTGGTCTGGTCTCCATTCTATGTGAATGGCATAAATCACATTGAATCAGCCCAACATCGCTCGCTTCGAAAAGTAGCGTGGATGCTCGGACTAGAGAGAGGTCATTATTCTTACGCTGATACAGAGTCAATGTTCAATATTTCTAGTCTACAAAAACGTAGAACTAATATTGACTCCATAAATATGTTCGGCATACTAAATGGTATAATCGATGTGCCATCATTACTGGGACAAGTCAAATTCCATATTCCGACTCGTAGGTTGAGAAACAACAAAGTACTGCTCATCGATCAGCATAGAAAAAACTATGGCCTGAATTCTCCAATGACCCGTCTTTGTCGTATTGTCAACTCGAGACAAGATCATCTGGACTTTTTTGGTTTAAGTTTACAGCGGTTTAAACGAGCACAAAATAAATAGTCCAGATCTTGTTTCGATGTCCCTTATGTTTGTCAATGATTCTTTTTTTTTTTTTTTAATGTTTTAAACCATTCTTTCATTGTAATATTTAAACCCTATAAATTGTATATGTGGACAATGTCCGTTAATAAATAAATAAATTTGTATACTGGCTCCTTTCGAGTTTCTACGTAAGACACAATACATTTAATTGTAATTTATTAGCCTCGCAAAAAAAAGCCAAATGACATTAAAAAAAAAAAACATTCTGCACATCGCTTGCTTGACGTTTGCCACATTGACTATAGTCCTTAAAATTTCGCTTGATTAAAATGATGGTCTACCAATGAATAAAATGACTCGCCTACAGGCTGTACTAAATGCGGCAGCGAGACTTATTTTTGGAATCTCTAAATGCAGCCATATCACTCCACTACTTCGGGAATTGCACTGGCTACGTTTTCCACAGAGGGTGGAATACAAACTCTGTCGGCTTATGTATAAGTCACCGCACAACTCTGCTCCAGAATATCTGAGGGAACTCTGCATTTCCGATGAACTAGCTGACAGACGTCTTACGCTTAGATCAGCTACATCTCCGTCGAAAGGAAATGTTATTATACCTCTACGCAAACAGCGCACTATATTCGGCGAACGTGCATTTGCGGTCGCAGGCCCCACGGCACGGAATGCTCTCCCAGCAGAAATCCGAAACTGTGAGAGTGAAGTGATATTTCGGAAGAAACTTAAAACCCACTTGTTCTCTAAATCATTTGAATAAATTCTTAGCATGTGGTGGAAAACTAATATGAAAAAGTACATTATTTTTCTTAAATTAAAAAGTTAAAATTAAATTTATATCTTTATATAATCACTTTGTAAAGCGCCCTTGAGGTATTACATTATGAAAACGGCGCTATATAAGTTATCCATAATTATTATTTATAGCTGTCAAACTCATGTCAATAGTGATGGGAAATTACTGATCATTGATCATGTACGGATCAAATCGATTTTATCAATTTTTTTAAATGCAAACATGAAACTCTGTTTCCGAAAATTGATATAAAAACGCAAAAACAAGCCTATTATAGTGTGCTTAAGACAATTATTCACCAAAAAATAAGACATTTATACCTTTTTCCATGAACAACATCAAATAAATTATTTTTTTGTTCGATCGATTTACATTGACCAATTTGTCCCATCTTTAACATTTTTGCAAAAGGACGTAACCTTGTAAAACGTCGTTAATAATTAGGTTTATTTTAGTTTTAAAGCTGATTTTATATAATCATGCCGATTTATATGTCAAGCATTGTATTAAAAAAATAAATTGACATGCCAGACACTAATGATTTTTCGTGTGTCAAAATAAATCACTCCTTAGACATTACTACAAAGTTATGTCGTCACTTTTGCTGACAACTATCACTCTAATCAAGCTGTATTTTAAGGACTATAATTATGCGCGTCCGAAACAGTCCACTTTGAAGAAATCACCATTGGATATAACACGCTTATGTAGTTCTCGCTCAGCCACCGTACGGGCTGGGCGTGAAATATAGTTCCTCTCCAACCGTAGCTTATAATCTTATAATAAATTTAAAAATAAGTTGTTATATGTTAGAAAACAATGAGTTAATGTTTATAAGTCGTTAGTGTGTAGTAGTGTAGTCATGTTTTAGACAAACAGTGGAAAAAAGAAGACTATTTATTTAACAGCATTGTTTTATACTTTATTCTTAACAAAATATGTGACAAATAGTGAACAATGGAAACTTTAAAAAAATAATGCGCCTGTAACCTTTGAATCATAAAATTTTATGTGAATCATTAAAACCGTTTAAGAATCCATCAGCTTTTGACGCAAAAGTACCTAAATTTTGCTATTTGGAACACTACACCCATAATTAATAAATTACAACAGTGCTATTAAAAGTGAACTGACATTTATTGATAAATACATACAATTTCAAATATCTGCCTTCTAACAACATACAAAATGATAAATCAAACTTCTATAACTAACTTATACAAAAAAATATTCATTTAAAAAGGTGAATTGAACAGGAATGTTGCGTCTCATAAAATGAAATAATACGGACCAAAATGGACACCAAGTCGTTGGAACAATAGGCATAATCCCCCAGTCTACACACGTGCGTTTCCAGAAATTCTCCAGCAGCCAGTGGGCCACATGGTGACGGTATCTACCTACTGTCTACAAAAGATTCTCTTCGGACATCTATCTCCCTTTGTTAACCATGGAGTTGATACAGTGCTTTATTTATTTAGTTTTTTATTGCTTAGTTCTTGGCATGAACACTTGACAAACTTACTACTATGCTCTATTTTTTATAAATTTATTGATATCATTCTAACTTTGCTAGAATTCCACTCGTCCATGCGCTTTGTAGCTGCACGATGATTGGTTATCTAGCTTTCATATACCAACTTTAAAATACCTAAATTTTATAAATGGGGTCTAGAATTCCAATCGTCTATGCGCTTAGTAGCTGCAAGACGTGTTGTAATCTTACTCCTTTTTACTATTCATATTATTTTTTTATTTTTTTTAGTATCATTAATACACTAAATTTATTTGTCAATTTTTAAAATGCGTAAATATGGGGCTAAATTTCTAACTGTCTATGCGCTCTGTAGCTGCAAGACGTCCTGTAATCTAGCTCCTATCTGTTATAATTTTTGATTGATCGTAATTGAAAACGAGGAACTAGAATCCCAACCGTCCATGCGCTCTGTAGCTGCAAGACGTACTGGGATATTTATTAATTGTACAGCGCCCTTGAGGTGATTTTCACAAAAATGGCGCTATATAAATTATCCAACTATATATATATATATATTATGCCAGTATTTTTTTCTGATCCTCAAAAATTTCCGGCCTTTGCCCCCCTGGGGTTGCGAAACGTCGTACTTTCACAGTCCTCTTGTCTCTTGCAGGCGTCCGACTTCACGGACATCGGGGACTGGCCGACCCTGGGGGGCGCCCCCGCCACCGCGGACGGGCCCGTCCAGCCCCCCGTGCCGCCCCCCGCCCCCGCCATCACCAACAACATCAACAAGGTAAACTATATCTTCCCATCATTCAACTCAATTAATTTATTTGAATATAACATATTGTTCCACGAAGCTAAACTTTTAGATCTAAGACAAATATATTGTTTTCAATGTTTAAAATGTATATTTAAGTACCAAGATTTATTTACAAGTAATTCAAATAGATCGAGTCAAAGAAGGAATCGTGTGTTAGAAATATTACACATTGTAAAACGAGGCTCGCACAGAGACATGCATATTTTATAGGCCCAAAAATGTTTAATTCTTTTTTTACTGATAATATTTCATTGATTCCAAACTTTCAAAATTTTCCTTCTTTTAAAAAACACGCACTATCCTGGATTCAAACTAAAGATATGAACTCTTTTTTTCTATCATTTATTTTGTTGCTCTTTAATAATAAGGTATATTTTTGTGTTTTTTTTTAAATATTTTTTATTTCCTTTTTTAATTACTATAAAAAAAAATACCATATTATCTTTTACAAAATATTTTATTTTTTCTTTTTTATGCTACACAAAAATAATAACTGTCCATTATTTATTATAGGAGCAAAAATTGTGTCTTGTCGCAAGAGGCTAAATTAGCAGTTCATAATGGAGTTCTGGTACCAACCCTAATGTATGGAAGCGAAGCATGGAGTTGGAAAAAAAGGGACGAAAGTAGACTGAATGCTGTTGAAATGCGATCCCTCGGGCGAATGTGCGGAAAAACAATGTATGATAGGTGCCCCTAATGTCGAAATTAGAGCAGAATGCAAGGCTGAGTTAAGCATTATCGACAAAATTAAGAAAGGTCTTTTGCGATGGTTCGGTCATGTGGAGCGAATGAATGATGAAAGAACGGCTAAAAAGATTTATGATGCGAATGTGTCTGGTTGTAGAAGTCGAGGAAGGCCGAGAAAGACATGGCATGATCAAGTACAACAAATTCTTGAAAGTGGTCATGTGAAAAGTCGGAATAATCGACGTGCGTGCATGAGAAGATGTATGAATGTGAAGGAAGCAAAGGAAGTGTGCCAGGACAGAGTGGTGTGGTGTTCTATCCTCTCTGCCTACCCCTCCGGGGAAATGGCGTGATGGTTAGTTAGTTAGTTAGGAGCAAAAATTCATTAACATTTTCTTGTATACCCACGAACCGGCCATGCCTTTGTGGGATTTTTTGTTTACTATTTTTACTATTAATATGTATTTCATTGCTATGTAATTATGCTTAATTTTTTAATACTCTGTTTTATCACTTATGTTCATTGTAAAAAAACAAAAAAAAAAAAAGTACATTACTAACATATTATAAAAAAGAAAAAAATACACGAAAGACACTCATGTCAAAGTAGTAGGAGAGTCCTGCTCCGGAAAATCCCGTCGGATACATGGAACAGATCAATATCCAGAGCGATGTTGTTCAGCGTAGCGATAGCCCTTCCAACGGCAGGGTGCTCCTGTATATCGGAATATGAAACTATCTACGCTGACGCTGTCTTAGGTAATTATCAGGAACATACAAACCAATGCTCATCATAATCTCAGGATTATCGACCACACCGCGCGACAATGGATAAAAATGTGTAGTCAAATACACATTCCTTCTAGTCTCTCAACTGTTGTGGCCGAGCATACCCTGGAGAGACACGGTCGGGTGTAGCCGAGGATAATACTCGCACTCTCTCATGTAGAGATATCCAAGAACCTCTTTTGAACAATATTTTAAGATTGTCCAAATTTTTGTAGACAAGGAATGGATTCAACTCCCCGGGGAGCTGATTACAATTACAACAGAGATGAAGAACATTTCAGAAAATGTAATATATAAGTCTAGGCATCTACAGGGCTTATGACCTGTCATTGGCTGGTTTACGTGGCCACTTTACACACTGTGTAACATTCACCATTCTGCCCATATTTGAACATCTATATTCCTCCTTCAATTCTTTCATCTGTTGATGTTTGTGAAGTTAAAGAGCTGAAACCTTTATTTATGCGATGAGATTCATCTCATTTAATTATTTCACCTACATACTGGACTAGGCAACGCCTGAAAATTAGATTTTTTCCATTTCTATGCTTCTTCATGGACCAGGTGGATTTATCAAGAATATTTTGAATTCGTCCAAATTTTTGTAAAAGAGGGCTAGATTTAACATATTACAACAGAGATGAAGAACATTTCAGCTCTTTAACTTCACAAACATCAACAGATGAAAAAATTGAAGGAATATAGATGTTCAAATATGGGCGGAATGGTGAATGTTAAACAGTGTGTAAAGTGGGCACTTGAACCAGCAAATGACAGGTCATATTCATCATCATCATCATCATCAGCTGTCTCTTGTCCAATGTTGAACATAGGCCTCCCCCTCTAGTCTCCATATTTCCCTACCCCGAGCCAACCGCATCCAACCACTTCCTGCAACTCGTCTCATGTCATCAGACCACCTTGTCTGCGGCCTGGCGACACTTCTTCTACCCGTTCTGGGTCGCGATTCCAGGACTTATTACCTTCTCTAAAATGTTCTTCATCTCTATTGTAATATGTGGATCCATTTATGTTCTGGTCATTTCCAAACGAATAGCGAGCTAGTACAGAAATATCTTGTCCCTTCACTGTGCTGTAACGCTCGTGTGTCGGCAGGAGAGCTCGGGGCGGGCGCGGCCCCGCTCGCAGGACAAGGGGGAGGAGCGCAAGCCGCCCAAGCACCGCTGGCTGCCGCTGGAGATAGACACGGGCGCCAAGGGCCACAAGCACAGGTCGCCCCCGCCACACCACTCCGGTGAGTGCCAAGCCATTATTGAAGGCCTCTTTACCTCCAATTTTAGAAAAATGCAACAAAATTGGTGTGATTTAAAATGCTTATATTTTCCTTTAAAATAAGTAATTTAAGTTTTTTCTTTGATTTTATCAAAATCAGGAAAGTTTTTCCTGTTTAATTTGTTATCTCCAAATCATTAGAATAAATTTTACTATTTCCAGATCATTAGAATAAATTTTACTATTATCTCCAAATCATTTTATTATTATCTTTAAATCATTGGAATAACTTTGACTATTATCTTCAAATCATTGAAATAAATTTTACTTTTTCCAAATCATTAGAATAAATTTTACCCTTATCTCCAAATCATTGCAATAATTTTTATTATTATCTTTAAATCATTGAAATGACATTTACTATTATCTTCAAATCAGTGAAATAAATTTTACTATTTCCAAATCTTTGGAATAAATTTTACTATTATCTCCAAATCATTGGAATAATTTATATTATTATCTTTATATCATTGGAATAACTTTTACTATTATCTTTAAATTATTGGAATAAATTTTACTATTATCTTCAAATCATTGACATAAATTTTACTATTATCTCCAAATCATTGGAATAACTTTTATTATTATCTTTAAATCATTGGTATAACTTTTATTATTATCTTTAAATCATTGGTATAACTTTTATTATTATCTTTAAATCATTGGAATAACTTTGACTATTATCTTCAAATCATTGAAATAAATTTTACTATTTCCAAATCATTAGAATAAATTTTACTATTTCCAGATCATTAGAATAAATTTTACTATTATCTCCAAATCATTTTATTATTATCTTTAAATCATTGGAATAACTTTGACTATTATCTTCAAATCATTGAAATAAATTTTACTTTTTCCAAATCATTAGAATAAATTTTACCCTTATCTCCAAATCATTGCAATAATTTTTATTATTATCTTTAAATCATTGAAATGACATTTACTATTATCTTCAAATCAGTGAAATAAATTTTACTATTTCCAAATCTTTGGAATAAATTTTACTATTATCTCCAAATCATTGGAATAATTTATATTATTATCTTTATATCATTGGAATAACTTTTACTATTATCTTTAAATTATTGGAATAAATTTTACTATTATCTTCAAATCATTGACATAAATTTTACTATTATCTCCAAATCATTGGAATAACTTTTATTATTATCTTTAAATCATTGGTATAACTTTTATTATTATCTTTAAATCATTGGTATAACTTTTATTATTATCTTTAAATCATTGGAATAACTTTGACTATTATCTTCAAATCATTGAAATAAATTTTACTATTTCCAAATCATTAGAATAAATTTTACTATTTCCAGATCATTAGAATAAATTTTACTATTATCTCCAAATCATTTTATTATTATCTTTAAATCATTGGAATAACTTTGACTATTATCTTCAAATCATTGAAATAAATTTTACTTTTTCCAAATCATTAGAATAAATTTTACCCTTATCTCCAAATCATTGCAATAATTTTTATTATTATCTTTAAATCATTGAAATGACATTTACTATTATCTTCAAATCAGTGAAATAAATTTTACTATTTCCAAATCTTTGGAATAAATTTTACTATTATCTCCAAATCATTGGAATAATTTATATTATTATCTTTATATCATTGGAATAACTTTTACTATTATCTTTAAATTATTGGAATAAATTTTACTATTATCTTCAAATCATTGACATAAATTTTACTATTATCTCCAAATCATTGGAATAACTTTTATTATTATCTTTAAATCATTGGTATAACTTTTATTATTATCTTTAAATCATTGGTATAACTTTTATTATTATCTTTAAATCATTGGAATAACTTTGATTATTATCTTCAAATCATTGAAATAAATTTTACTATTTCCAAATCATTAGAATAAATTTTACTATTTCCAAATCATTAGAATAAATTTTACTGTTATCTCCAAATCATTGCAATAATTTTTATTATTATCTTTAAATCATTGGAATGACATTTACTATTATCTTCAAATAATTGAAATAAATTTTACTATTTCCAAATCTTTTTAATAAATTTTACTGTTATCTCCAAATCATTGCAATATTTTTTATTATTATCTTTAAATCATTGGAATGACATTTACTATTATCTTCAAATCATTGAAATAAATTTTACTATTTCCAAATCATTAGAATAAATTTAACCATTATCTCCAAATATTTGGAATCAATTTTACTTAACTACTTTAGTCTTCATACGAATACCGGTGTAACTAAATTTAGTCTTAATTTCAAGAGGCGTAATCTGCCGTTGGGAAAGTGAAGCGTAGTCTATCTCGCTCACATCAGGGTTTTAGCAGATCTGGTATTTTTCATACAAATCAAGGTAAAACCAATAAAACATACCTTCTGGGACCAAAATGATCAATTATCCTTGTAGTCATATGTATATGTATAGTTTGCATTTGTTGTGCTAATGTATTCACGTAAAAGCTTTCTAAATAAATGCAAACGATAATGATTATACTTTGGGTCTCGTCTCTATCCCGTTGTATCAATCTCAGATTCCCAATCCCTCAACGGAGACGACTGGAGGTCCAGGGACGGCGGCGGCGGCCGAGGGGGACGCTACCCACGATCCGGTGAGTTGACAATTTTAATATCTCACAAGTCAGATTATTGGTCGTTCGAGCCGGACATGTTCCGGCTCACAGGACCAACGAGTCACGCCTGTTATAGCTAAACTGTAGGCTTCTAAAGGGGGCCGAGAAATGCAATCTTGTATGTCTGATGATGCGCCTGTCCATACTGAAACACTCCTCTGCACATACGTATGAAAATGTTTTAATTGACTGTTGATGGCCGACCGAAGCGAGATTTTTAGATTAGGCGTTTTTATTGTTAAACTGAACTCCATTGTGAACTGCCAGTTTTGCCTCCTGTGACAAACATCTGTTTGCCAAGGTTGATTTCAGTGCACCGTTCACCCTGTTCCCGGCATTCGCCCTCCTTTCCATCCTCAGTAAACATACTTCCCAGGTGCACAAATTCTTCCACCCGATTCAGTGTATCTACATTCACGCTGATCTCACATTTAGTCATACTATCACTTTCAAAAAGCTTTCATTTGGGACAAGTAAAATTCAATATTCCGACTCGTAGGTTGTTTATTGCAGGCGGCTAAACTAGCAGTTCACAACGGAGTTCTAGTCCCAACTCTAATGTATGGGAGCGAAGTATGGGATTGGAAAAATGATGATGAAAGTAGGTTAAATGCTGTCGAAATGCGATCCCTCAGGCGAATGTGTGGTAAAACGATGTATGATAGGTGCACAAATGTCGATATCCGCGAAGTGTGTAAGGCTGAGACACGCATTATTGACAGAATCAAGAAAGGGGCGCTGCGTCGGTTCGGACATGTAGAGCGAATGGACAGCGAAAGAACGGCTAAAAGGATCTACGATGCAAATGTGGATGGATGCAGAAAACGAGGAAGACCGAGAAAGACATGGCACGATCGAGTCCATCAAATACTCGAAGGTGGACATGTCAAAAGTAGGAATAATCGACGTGCGTGCATGAGAAGATGTATAAATGTAGAGGAAGCGAGGTTTGTATGCCAAGATAGAGTGTTGTGGCGTTCAATCCTCTCTGCCTACCCCTGCGGAGAAACGGCGTGATGGTTTGTTGTTAGGTTGAGAAACAATATAGTACTTTTCATCGATTAGCATAGAACAAACGATGGCCTTAATTCTCCAATGAGCCGCCTTTGTCGTATCGTCAACTCGAGACAAGATCATCTGGACTTTTTTGGTTTAAGTTTACAGCGGTTTAAACGAGCACTAAATAAATAGTCCAGATCTTGTCTCGATGTCCCTTATGTTTGGCAATGCTTCTTTTCTTATTTTAAATGTTTTAAACTATTCTTTTATTGTTTTAAATGTTTTAAACTATTCTTTTATTGTAATATTTAAACCCTATAAATTGTATACATGTACAAAATAATAAATAAATAAATCGCTGCCTCGCGCGCATCGTAGACTCTTGCCACCAAGAATGGCAGGTCTTCTTTGTCGCCAGCAAGAAGCGCGGCATCATCAGCGCACAGATCGGAGGAATAACAGTACTGATTGTTTGCGTCTGTCCCGCAGGTCGAGGAGGCAGATTCTCGTTCCGGGGGGCGCGCGGGGGGCACAGCACCCCTCGCCCGCCCTCTCTCGCCCCGCACCGCCACGACTACCAGGTAAGCACTCCCGACGCACTCGAACCAACAGCGTCAACGCATCCGTCGCCTTTTACGACATGAGATTATTTTTGGTCAACGTTTAAATATTCCTTTTCTCGTTATATTTGACGTACTGTGAATATGTATCACATTGGTATTAGAAGTGAGCCTCTGTAAAGAAAATTCAATATCGTGACTTTTGAACGCAATAGATAAACTACAACATTTTTTTTTTCACTCTCCGCTAAGTACCTCACACGAAAAAGGGGTTTTTCTTGAGTTCATTCTAAACATTTCAAGTGGATAGGGGGGGTTCCTTTTGTAAGTTTCGTCTAATAATTAATATTTTTGTTAAGTTCATTCCGCATAACTCGACTGGAAATTGGTTTTTGTAAGGTATGTTCTGATATTTGTCGGCCTCGTGGTGTAATGGCCAGCGCGTTAGCCCACCATGCATGAGGTCTCGGGTTCGATTCCCCACACTGTTGATACGAAATATTTATTTAAAAGGGTGTTTTCACACTAGAATATTTCATAGTACCTGGACTGGTACCTGAAGCGTAAGACCGATCATCTTACCTTCGTGTAACAAAAAAATGATCAAGATACGGGGCGATTGGTGTACCAATTCAGTGCCCTATGCACCGTTAGGTGCGGAAAGGGAACGATGATGATGAGGATATTCTGAATACCTCAAGTGAAAATGGATATTTGTTGAGTTTATTCTAAATTCCTCAACAAGAAAAGGGTTTTTTTCTTGAGTTTGTTTTAAATATTTCAAGTGGAAAAGGTTTTTTCTTCTTGAGTTTATTCTAAATATTTCAAGTGGAAAAGGTTTTTTCTTGAGTTTCTAAATATTTCAAGTGGAAAAGGTTTTTTCTTGAGTTTCTAAATATTTCAAGTGGAAAAGGTTTTTTTTTCTTGAGTTTATTCTAAATATTTCAAGTGGAAAAGGGTTTTTTCTTGAGTTTATTCTAAATAATTCAAATGGGAAAGGCTTTTTTTTTCTTCTTCAGTTCTAAATATTTCAAGTGGAAAAGGGTTTTTTTAATGATTTTTTAAATTAACCCGCGTGTGACGTCTCAAGATCTTTTCTCAACGAGTTATGCCGATTGGTCAGTTGACTTACCGTAAACCGGAAATTTATCACAACTCTCTTGTCATTGGTCATTGATTGATTCGGAAGAACTTATAATGTCTTTCAAAATAATTCATTTTTACTGAAACAATTTTTTTCATACATTTTTAAGAAACTTTTTTTTCGTGGTACAATTTTCTACTCTAATTTTACCGAGCGTAAGAATACATTTTTTATATCCAATTTCCCGTATAGCTGAACTTCCTCATTTTGCATACATAAACACGTCTTACTCGTACGAGCCATTCTCCATTTCCATGATTAGTGAATTTGCGTAACTCAAATGGACTTTTGTTGAGTTCACTTGTCGGCACATCTCTGTGAAAGGACTGTCAGGCCGCAGCACAAAATTTTCTTGACAATAGCGTGCTCAAATTAAAATTAATCAATTAGCATAATCGAACTTTGAAAAATTCATATGACTAATGGATTATTATATCAACCTTTGCCCTCCCATTCCCCGAACCGAAAAAATCCCCTCTACTTTTTTGAAATAATTTTGTTTTATGTTTTATGTTTTATTCACTGACCGCCTGTGTTTTTTCTAATTTGTTTTTATACCTTTTACACTCGCTGTTACGCGCGACTGATTCGACTTGACGACGTTTGTTAACAATTTGTACGCATGACTCTTCGCTACGATCCGCAACCCGACTCACATACGACGCATCCGACTAACCGCCCCGACTGACCTCTCCCGCCGCATGCGATCACAATTGACTATGATTTGTTTGGCTATGATTTCTCCCGCGTACGGCAACGTTTCCCGGCGCCGCTCGACGCCGCGCGACGTTGCCCCGCGCGCCCCGTCCCCCGTCCGCCTCCTCCCCCGCTCCCCCTGTCGCGCAGGCGTGCCGCGCGTACGCCGGCGCGCCGCCGCCCCCCCTGCCCCGCCTGACGCCCCCCTTGCCGCAGGCGCCGCCGCAGCAGCCGCAGCACCCCTTCACGATGGCGGCCTTCTACTACGGAGCGGCCGCCGCGCCCTACCTCAACCTGGACGCGCCCACCCTCAAGGACTACATCAAGAAACAGATGTGAGTCTAGTTGGATTGTACTGCCAAGAATGTTACTGGATTATGTTTGCTGTTGTTACAAATGTTACATGGTTGTTGTTGCGAATGTAACAGGATTCAAATTGTTTTTGTTGTTGTGAATGTAACATAATTACCATTATTTTTGTTGTTGTGAATGTAGTATGATTATGATTGTTTTTGTTGTGAATGTAACATGACTATGATTGTTTTGTTGTGAATGTAACAGGATTACCATTGTTTTTGTTGTTGTGAATGTAACGTAATTACCATTATTTTTGTTGTTGTGAATGTAACAGGATTACCATTGTTTTTGTTGTTGTGAATGTAACAGGATTACCATTGTTTTTGTTGTTGTGAATGTAACAGGATTACCATTGTTTTTGTTGTTGTGAATGTAACAGGATTACCATTGTTTTTGTTGTTGTGAATGTAACAGGATTACCATTGTTTTTGTTGTTGTGAATGTAACAGGATTACCAATGTTTTTGTTGTTGTGAATGTAACAGGATTACCATTGTTTTGGTTGTTGTGAATGTAACATGATTGTGATTGTTTTTGTTGTGAATGTTACAGGATTACCATTGTTTTTGTTGTGAATGTAACAGGATTACCATTGTTTTTGTTGTTGTGAATGTAACAGGATTGTGATTGTTTTTGTTGTGAATGTTACAGGATTACCATTGTTTTTGTTGTTGTGAATGTAACAGGATTACCATTGTTTTTGTTGTTGTGAATGTAACAGGATTACCATTGTTTTTATTGTTGTGAATGTAACAGGATTACCATTGTTTTTGTTGTTGTGAATGTAACAGGATTACCATTGTTTTTGTTGTTGTGAATGTAACAGGATTACCATTGTTTTTGTTGTTGTGAATGTAACAGAATTACCATTGTTTTTGATGTTGTGAATGTAACAGGATTACCATTGTTTTTGTTGTTGTGAATGTAACAGGATTACCATTGTTTTTGTTGTTGTGAATGTAACAGGATTACCATTGTTTTTGATGTTGTGAATGTAACAGGATTACCATTGTTTTTGTTGTTGTGAATGTAACAGGATTACCATTGTTTTTGTTGTTGTGAATGTAACAGGATTACCATTGTTTTTGATGTTGTGAATGTAACAGGATTACCATTGTTTTTGTTGTTGTGAATGTAACAGGATTACCATTGTTTTTGTTGTTGTGAATGTAACAGGATTACCATTGTTTTTGATGTTGTGAATGTAACATGATTGTGATTATTTTTGTTGTTGTGAATTTAACTGGATTATGATTGATGTTTACTCATGTTTACATAAAAGGTACCAATTAAAAATACTTGGTACACTTTCACTTATTTTTCGACCAATTAGCGCTTTCACCCTCTTATGGGCATCTTCAAAATTGTCAAGAATAGTCAATAAATAATAAAAAAAAAAAAAGGACTATGTTGTTTTATTGTGAATATAACAGTATTATTATTGTAGTGTTGTGAAGGTGACAGGATTATGATTGTAGTGTTGTGAATGTTACAGTATTATGATTGTATGTAGTGTTGTGAATGTAACAGGATTATTACTGTCGTTTCAATAACTTTTAGGTGAGACTACCCATTCTTTACACGAAGGGTTCTTTACAGAGATTGTTGTTTTTATGATCGTATCTGTTATAAAGAACTACTTAGGCCTCATGCGCCAACAGAGAAGAGATAATTATTTGCAGCGGTATTTATTTGTGTTTATTTTCTCAGCGAGTATTACTTCTCCGTGGAGAACCTCATGAAGGACTTCTTCCTGCGCCGGAAGATGGCGGCCGACGGGACCATCCCCGTGACGCTCATCGCCTCCTTCCACCGCGTGCGCGCGCTCACCGCCGAGCTGCCGCTCGTTCTCGAGGCCATCCGCGCCTCGGACAAGATCGAGCTCATCGCCGGCTTCAAGGTACGCCCTCGTTCAGCCTGCGCGAAACCATGGAGGCCGTCCCCGCCTCCAACACGATCGAGCTCGTCCATGTGACCTTACCGTTCACAATGAGAATTACCATTCTTAATGAGATTTACTGTTCTTGACAAGAATATCCATTCATGATTACAATGATCATTCTTAATGCGACTAACCCTTCTTGATGGAAATTAAAATTCTTGATGAGATTTACCGTACTTTATGAGATTTACCGTACTTTATGAGATTTACCGTACTTTATGAGATTTACCTTTCTTGATGAGATTTACCTTTCTTGATGAAAATTAACATTGTTGATGAGATTTACCATACTTGATAAGAATTGCTATTCTTGATGAGGTTTATTGTTTTCTTGATGAGAATTACAGGCTGTGTTCTTGACAAAAATTGACGAGAACTGTTAATTATACTATTATTATGGATAACTTAAATAGCACCATTTTAGCAATATACCCCAAGGCCGCTTTGTAAAGTGGTTTTATTGATAAATAAATTTAATTGAAACTTAAATTTGTAATTTGAGTAAACAATTCATAATGAGAATGACCATTTTTATTAAAAACTACGGCTTTTAGTAAACAAATGTCGTGTTTCTAGTTACATTTTGCTCAAAGAACTTTATTCTTCCGTCACATCACGTGCAAATTAAACTGCCATTTTTGATGACAATCAGCATTTCCAACGAGAGTTCTTATTTCTCCGTCTCAGGTGCGCACGCTGCTGGAGCCCACCAAGTGGCCCATCCTGGACGGGGGCGCCGCCGAGCCCTCCGAGCGGCCCCCGGAGCCGCCCGCGCCGCCGCCCCCGGCCGCCGAGCCCCCGCCCACACCGGACGGCCTGCCCGAGCCCTTCCGCGTCCAGCAGAGGTACCGATCGCTTAAATCGACAATATTTAGCATCTTTAATTTTGTGAATATTTGAATGAACACCTAGGCTGAAAAGTATATACGATTTGTGTGTTATGATATGATTAAAATGCATTGCTACATGTGAAAGTCCAGGCATTCACTGGGCTTATGACCTGTCATTGACTAGTTTAAGTGGCCACTTTACACATTATGTAACTTTCGCCATTCTGACATGTCATGCATTCTGTAAATGCCTTGACTTTAAAATTTTTTAAAATCCCCTTTAGGATTTACATCATATTTTTTACTACCACCCCTTTGCATTAACATACTTTCACCGCCCCCTTTACATTTACATTTTTTCATTGCCCCCTTTACATTTACGTTTTTCACTGCCCCCTTTTTATTTACATATTTTCACTGCCCCCTTTACATTAAATTTTATCACTATCATCCTTTACATTAAATTTTATCACTATCATCCTTTACATTAACATTCTTTCACTGCCCCCTTTACATTTTCATTTTTCCTCTGCCCCCTTTTTATTTACATCTTTTCACTGCCTCCTTTACATTAAATTTTTTCTCTATCATCCTTTACATTAACATTCATTTACTGCCCCATTTACATTTTTTCACTGCCCCCTTTACGTAAAATGTTTTCACTGCCCCCTTTTTATTTACATCTTTTCACTGCCCCTTTTACAATTATGTTCTTTCACTGCCTTCTTTACATTTATTTAATTTTTTTTTATTACTACCACCCTTAACATTGTCATTTTTTCAATACCCCCTCTAAGACAGAGTGGCGTTCAATTTTCTCTGCCCACCCCTACGGAGAAACAGCGTGATTGTTTGTTTACAAAAACCTCTAAAATTTCGTAGAATTTGTATGATTCATCACCTTCTTCCATCTAGGGCTCCGGTCGAGGGGCGCGGCGCCCTGCTCGGTCTGTTCCCGGCGGCTGTGCGCGCCCTCGGGGGCGCTCCGCCCCCCCTGGCCCCCCTGTCGGGCCCCCTGGCCGCCATCCCACCGCCCCCCCTACCCAGGTAACCAACCGAGCGATACTTATTCCGGCCATGTAAGTTCAGCACCGCGCGTGAGCCGAAAATACGAAATACATTTTTTTTTCGCATTTTCAATAGAACGGGACAAGCCGCATCCATTGGTTTATTTGAATTTCGAAATCGACCAATAGACAGCTTGCGTTTGATTAAATTCAGTACAGATCAGGCCAAATAGGTGGATAGATGTTTATACAGGGTGTTCTTTAAACCCTGTCACATCCGAAACCCGATGATCAGTATGAGAAAGAAGAAATATTGGCACATCAAAATAATTTTTTAGAATGACTAAAATCTTAAAAAACAATATATAGGAAAAAAAACAAATGGTTGCTTACTTCTGCAGGGGAGAATCGAGGAGGGGGGGAGAGGGGAGTCTGAACCGCACGGCCGCCCCCCTCTCGCTTCTCCACTGCAGAAGTAAACAACCATTTGTTTTTTATTTAAATATATTTTATTTTTTAAGATTTTAGTCGTTCCAAAAAAATATTTTAATGTGCCAATATGTCTTCTTTCTCATACCGATCATCGTGATTTCGGATGTGACAGGGTTTAAAGAACACCCTGTATTTGTGAGTTTAATGTGTTCTATCGATGTATGCAAGGAAAGCGATTTGCCGATGAATGTCGAAAAATCGAATCTGATGGTTTTTGCAAGAAATGAAAGTATGACTAAATGTGAAATCACTGTGAATGGGGTTATACTAAAATAGGTGGAGGAATTCGTGTATCTGGGAAGTATGTTCACTGGGGATGGAATGACTGAGAAAGACATTGAATGGAGGGTGAGTGCCGGGAACAGAGTGAACGGTGCACTTAAATCAGCCTTTGCAAATAAATGTTTGTCTCAAGAGGCAAAATCAGAACTTCACAATGGAGTCCCGGTCCTGACCCTGTTGTATGGGAGCGAAGTGTGGACTCTGAAAAACAGGGATGAAAGTAGGCGGAATACTGTCGAAATGCGATCTCTCAGGCGAATGTGTGGTAAAACTATGCGCGATAGATGCACAAATGCCGAGATCTGTACATTATGTAAGGCTGAGATGAGCATTATCGACAAAATCAAGAAAGGAGCTTCTGACCTGTAGAGCGAATGGACAGCAAAAGAACGGCTGAAAATATTTACAATGCTTATGTTGATGGGTGCAGAAATTGAGAAAGACATGGCGAGACCAGATCCAACAAATATTCGAAGATGGACATGTGAAAAGTCGGAATAATCAGCGCGCGTGTGTGAGAAGACGTATGAATCTAGAGGAAGCGAGATCTGTATGTGAAGATAGAGTGATGTGGCGAGTGACCGGTACCTGATGCGTAAGACTGATTGTCTTACCTTCGTGTAATACGACAAAAATATCAAGATACTCCGCGATCGGTGTACCGATGCAGTGCCCTATGCGCCATTAGGTGCAGAAAGGGAATGATTATAACCATATTTAAATTTATTTCAACACAGAGGGAAATTATTTTTGAGAAGGGAATATGGAAGTCCAGGCATTTACAGGGCTTATGACCTGTTGAATTTAACTACCTGGTAAAAGAAGAAGTATAAAAATTGGAAAATTGTTTTCAAGCGTTGCCTAGTAGGTGATTTGGTTTAGCCGGATGAATCTCACCCACATGATAAAGGTTTCAGCTCCTTTATTTCACAAACGTCAACAGATGGAAGAGTTGAGGAAATGTGGATCTTCAAACATGGGCAGAATGGTGAATGTTACACAATGTGTAAAGTGGCCACTTAAACCAGCCAATGACAGGTCAAAAGCCTTGTAAATGCCTAGACTTCCATATTCCCTTCTCGAAAATGTTTTCCCTCTCTGTTGAAACTGATTTTATTGTATTGAAAAAAACGTTAACACCCCAGATACTAATGATTTTTCATTTGTCAATATAAATCACTCCTTAGATGTTACTACAAAGTTATGTCGTCACTTTTTCTGACAACTATCATTCTATTTAAGCTATATTTTTACCATTTCAAATACATATTTTTATCGATATTTGTACTATGTAATATTTCCCAATTGGTAAAATAATTATTTCCCTGTACGTATTTGCAGAAGATTTCGCTCTGCCATCCGACCGCAGCCCGAGGACCACCTGAATCCGGACGTTCCCGAGTTCGTTCCCACGCCGTCCGCTGCGGAAAACACGTCTGGTAAAAATATTCATTCTACCATATTTGGGTGTGTCCCGAGTGTTTGTAGACACGGCTGGATCTCATTCCCGGAACGTTGCCAGTATCTCAATTAATTTTATTTTATTCAGAAAACATAGTCACACTCACACAGTATTAAAAACAACCATTTTTAACATAAAAAGAGTCGCTAGAAGTACCGAGTTGTTTGCAACTACGAGTACATACGCAGCTTCTAACTAACGAAATTTAAAAGTTCCCGTTATTTTCAGAACACACCTCGTATAGTAACATTTTCATATTTCTCTAATGTAATTTTTTTTTTTTTTTTTACACAACTACAGGCCAGGAGGCCCAATTACAGTTGTGAATTACACCACAGTATACCCAGGCTTGAGAAAAATCACATTCATTTTTTTGTGTTCTCACCGGGAATTGAACCCGGAACCTTCCGTGCGTGAGTCAAGCGTCTTGACCACGACACCACGGAGGCCGCCGTTTTAATTTTTTAATTATTTTTTTTTTTTATATTTATTTATTTTAATATTGTGGCGTCTGACATTAGTGTAATAACGACATTCATTTTTCTTAAATGCTTCTGTTCATCCCATTCCAGAGCACAACGGGCCGCCGGCGGAGGCGCGCGTGCCCGCCGAGGGCGGCAGGCCGTCGGCCGTGGACGCCGGGGGGGACAGGGGCGGAGGGGGGGAGACCCGGCCCGCCAAGGAGGCCCCCCCGCTCACAGACATATGGACGGAGGTAATATACAGGGTGTTCATTAAACCCCGTCGCGTCCGAAACCACGACGATCAGTATGAGCAAGAAGACATATTGGCACAAAAAATTTTTTTTTTAAAACGAATAAAATTTAAAAAAATAAAATATCAAAAAAGCAAATGGTTGCTTATTTCTGCAGGGGTGAAACAAGGAGGGGGGGAGGGGGAGTCTGATACTGCGCCGCACTCCCCTCACTTCTCCCCTGCAGAAGTAAGCAACCATTTGTTTTTTTTAAATATTTTATTTAAAAAAACAATCTTTGTTCTAAATATTTTTATAAATATGCTAATATGTCTTCTTGCCCATACTGATCATCGTGGTTTCGGATGTGACAGGGTTTAAAGAACACCCTGTATTATAATTCATAGTTAGATTCATCCTGATTCAATATTAATAGGGAATTGAAAAAGTTCTCGCTGTTTCCCGACAAGTGATGTTAGCTTAACCTTTTTATACTGGGCAATACTACAGCCAACTTCATTGTGAAGCTCCACCATTAGGCTGGAAGTGACTGTGTATATTATTCCGCATAAGTGTAAGTGTTAAATGTGTTAAATTTAGTGCATAAAAAAAATTGTTGTATTTTAACAATGGAAAGGAGTGGAGCATGGGAATGGACTGACCTTTTTTTTTTAAAGGAATAACCCGCTAAGCCTCTACAAGCGCATACAAAGGCGTGCGTTTTTTACGCGCTATATTTGTATGGCCAGCTCGTGGTGTAATGGTCAGCGCGTTTGTCTGCCATGCAAGAGGTCTCGGATTCGATTCCGGACACGGTTGATGTGAAATATTGATTTAAAACGGTGTTTCAACACCAGAGTATCAGAGCTAAAGACTGATCATCTTACCTTCATGTATCAAAAATGATCGAGACACGCTGCGATTGGTGTACCGATGCAGTGCCCTATGCACCATCAGGCGCGGAAAGGGAATGAAGAAGAAGAGACACACAGAACGCTCGACCTCCGGTCGGGTCCCCCTCCGTCCATCGTTTGCCCGCATTTCGACAGCCGAAATACCGTCTCAACGCCCCCGTCTCTGCCCTCAGGTGAAGCGGCGCTCCAAGGGCGGCTCCAAGGAGCGCTCGGGCGCGCCGCCCGCCGCCCCCGCGCCGCTGGACTCGCGCGAGGAGCTGGACTTCCACTTCGACGAGGAGCTGGACGCCGCCCTGCCCGTGCCGCGCCAGAACACCTTCACGGACTGGTGAGTTATGCTTTGAGTTATGATTTTTTTTAAATGGGTTTATGAAAATATTCCACCAAATCGGATTTTAATTTTTTAAATAATTTCTGGATGGTTTTTTCAGGATTTTTTTTTTCAGGAACTTATTATATTTAAATTGTATTTTCACGCATAAAATAATCAGCTTTGTAACATTAATGTAAGCTACAAAAATTTTGACTAAAAATGCAGAATTTAAGTTTAAGTAAGTCAGACTTAGGGCCGGTTGCATCAAAGTTGGTATAAATTTAGTTTAAAGTTAAATATTTAAACTTAGTTAAGTTAAAGTTAAGAATGTTGCCACTGTAAAGGTTCAAGTTTCACCCTAAAAATTGTTGGGATTTTTGCGCAAGCGCGTACTTGTTTATTAACATGTAGCAATACACATGCCCCGCGACGCGTCTTTGGGCACAAACGTTTAAATTTCGTTCCAATTTTCAGTGCGTGCGAAAGGGCGAAGCAACACTGCGCATTCGGAGAAGAAAATAATAAAAGGGACATCGTCCTTTTTGAACTTAAATATTATTAAATTAAAAGAGCAAAAGCTAAAACAAAATGAAGAACTTTTTACTCTAGAAATAGAGCAAAAAAGTGGCATTTTTCGGGCAACTATGGCAGCCTTAAATGCCCAGAAAGAGTTAGCTGAGCTCAATCTAGCTTTATTTAAAAATAAATAAACAGCATTTCAATACAGTGATGATTTAGATTTATATTACACCACGCCCGCTGATGATCAAGTCCCCTGTTTTGAAAAATAATTAACAATTAAAAATTCAAATAATTAATAGTTCTTCACTTTTTTGACATTTGAAATATTGCGATAAAGTCGGACTCTTCCCACAAAAAATGGTCCGTTCGTGGTTTGAACAGTTTTTTTTTCGGTTTAGAATATACTCGATGATAAATTCGTCATCGGAAGACAAAAAATCAGATAAAATTGACATTTTGTGCAACTTTTCACAGATCGATCAATGGATCGCATTTAACTTTAAACGGCCCCCTGGCGGCCGGTTAAATAAAAGTAACTTTTTTACTAATATTTAGTTAACTTTTTTTGATGCAACGCATTTTGACATAAAAGTAACCTTTTTTTGACTTTAGCCCCGACTTTAACTTAACTTTTGTCGATGCAACTGGCCCTTAAGCTTTCAACTAAAAGTTTAAAATCTAAAAAGCCAATTTCTTAGTTTTTGAGTAACTTGCGAAAACTGCACTAGACTCTTAGCTTTTGTAATAATTCAAAAAAATTGTACTTAAAAAGCTATCACAATGTTTGAGTTTGTCCAAATGTTTGTAGGCAAAAGACTGGATTTCACCCCCTCGGGAGTCATAAAGATCAACAAATTACAACAGGGATGTAGAATACCTTAAATAAGGGAATATGGAAGTCTAGGCATTTACAGGGCTTGTGACCTGTCGTTGGCTGGTTTAAGTGGCCACTTTACACACTGTGACATTCACCATTTCGCCTATGTTTGTACATCCATATTTCTTCAATTCTTCCATTTGTTGATTTGAGTGAAGTTAAAGAGCTGAAACTAGGTAATATAATTCAGTCAGATGAATCTCTTCACAACAATAAAGGGAGGAAATCCAGCCAGTCTGCAAGCATTTGGACATACTCAAACATTGTTTTTTTTTTTTTTGTTGCTAAAATGCAGAATTTATCAAACTTTGTTAAATTCTGCATTTTAGGTCAAAACTTTATATGTGTGTCATTGATCACGGACCGTGAACCCCGCATAATGATCAATTAATATTGCTATATTATATAAGGGCCCTTCGGGCGAAGTTCTTATTAGTCAGTTATTAAAGTTCCAGTTGCGATTGATTCTTCTCTCTCCACCAGGTCGGACGGCGAGGAGTCGGACTGCGAGTTCACCGACCGGGACATCAACAAGCTCGTCATCGTGACGCAGACGGGCCGCGGGCCGGCCAAGCACGAGGGCCGCGACCGCTGCAACGCCACGCGCTGGGAGAGCCGCGTCAAGATCACGCGCGACCTCGAGGCCGCCATCTCCGACGGCCTCTACTTCTACGAGGAGGACCTCTGGACGCACACGGACACGGTGAGGCCCGAACGGCTGACAGATTATAGCTGGCCGCTTATAGAACGGCCCAGAGTGGAGGGGTTCACACTCCCCACCGATCTAAGCACCATATTATTATTATTATTATAGATAACTTATACAGCGCCATTTTCGTAATAAAATACCTCAAGGGCGCTTTACATGGTGATTCTATTGTTAAGTTAATTTAATTGAAGCTTTTAAATTTGTAATTTAATAAAAATAATTTATTTTGTTGTCACGTGCTACGGACTTATTCAAATGATTTAGAGAACAAGTGGGTTTTAAGTCTTTTCCGAAACATCACTTCACTTTCACAGCCTCGCACCTCTGCTAGAAGAGCATTCCATGCCATAGAGCCTGCGACCGCAAATGCGCGTTCACTAAATTTAGTGCGCTGTTGGCGTAGAGGTATAATAACTTTTCCTCTCGCCGTAGACGTAGCTGATCTAAGCGTGAGACGCCTGTCAGCTAGTTCATCTGGAATGCATAGTTCCCTTAGATATTCCGGAGCCGAGTTGTGCAGTGACTTATACATAAGCCAACAGAGTTTGTATTCGACCCTCTGTGGAAAACGTAGCCAGTGTAGTTGACGTCTTGTGAATACCGGCTCGCTTTACCTGTCCGGGTTATTTCAACCTTAGCCGTGTAGGATTTCTTCATGGAAGGGACGATGTGAATGTACTGCAGAACGATGCCCCCGATTTCATGGGCAATACTGATAGAGTTGCATTAAATGTGATTTTTATATATCGGCTATTACATTGGAAAAATACTTTTCATTGTCAAATTGTTTTACTAGTAATGACTTAGGACTTAGGATATAGAGATTTTGGTATTATTTATGTTTTCATTGTATATTAATTATTTACTTTTAAGACTGAAAAGGGACACATAATAATAAAACTGTAATTACTTTTTAATATTATTGTAAAATACATAATTTACTGCCTTAGAACGTGGAAGCTATCCCTATAGTCCTTAAAATATAGCTTGATTAGAAGACAGCCGTCAAACTAATTTCATAAGTGATGGGAAATTACTGATCACTGATCAAATCGATTTTATCAGTTATTTCATGCAATCATGAAACTCTGTTTCCGAAAATTGATATAAAAAACGCAAAAACAAGCCTATTATAGTGTGTTTAACACAATTATTCACCAAAAAATAAGACATTTATACTTTTTTCATGAACAACATCAAACTAATAATTTTTTTATTCGACCAATTTACATTTGAATTTGTCCCATCTGTAACGTGTTTGCAAAATGATGTAACCTTGTAAGAACGTCGTTAATAATTAGGTTTATTTTAGTTTTAAAGCTGATTTTATATATTAATGTTGATTTATGTTTCAAACATTGTAATAAAAAAATTAATTAACACGCCAGATAGAAATGATTTTTCGTGTGTCAATATATATATATAGTTGGATAATTTATATAGTGCCATTTTTGTGAAAATCACCTCAAGGGCGCTGTACAATTAATAAATATCCCAGTACGTCTTGCAGCTACAGAGCGCATGGACGGTTGGGATTCTAGTTCTTCGTTTTCAATTAAGACCAATAAAAAAATATAACAGATAGGAGCTAGATTACAGGACGTCTTGCAGCTACAGAGCGCATAGACAGTTAGAAATTTAGCCCCATATTTACACATTTTAAAAATTGACAAATAAATTTAGTGTATGAATGATACTAAAAAAAATAAAAATAATATGAATAGTAAAAAGGAGTAAGATTACAACACGTCTTGCAGCTACTAAGCGCATAGACGATTGGCATTCTAGACCCCATTTACAAAATTTAGGTATTTTAAAGTTGATATATGAAAGCTAGATAACCAATCATCGTGCAGCTACAAAGCGCATGGACGAGTGGAATTCTAGCAAAGTTAAAATGATATCAATAAATTTACAAAAAATAGAGCATAGTAGTAAGTTTGTCAAGTGTTCATGCCAAGAAGTAAGCAATAAAAAACTAAATAAATAAAGCACTGTTTCAACTCCATGGTTAACAAAGGGAGATAGATGTCCGAAGAGAATCTTTTGTAGACAGTAGGTAGATACCGTCACCATGTGGCCCACTGGCTGCTGGAGAATTTCTGGAAACGCACGCGTGTAGACTGGGGGATTATGCCTATTGTTCCAACGACTTGGTGTCCATTTTGGTCCGTATTATTTCATTTTATGAGACGCAACATTCCTGTTCAATTCACTTTTTACATGAATTTTACACAAACGCGTGTATGAGCGGTTTGATTTATCATTTTGTATCTTGTTAGAAGGCAGATATTTGAAATATTATGTATTTATCAATAATATATAAATAACTCCTTTGCCGTTACTACAAAGTTTTGTTGTCACTTTTTCTGACAACTGTCATTTTAATCATGTTACATTTTAAGGACTATAGTTAGGCAGTTTAGATGAACCACCAGCAAAAATAAAAAGATAAGTTTGTATACTATTACTACTCAATTAATTTGTTGTATAAATAATTCATTGTAAATTGCTGTAATAAATATGTTAAAAATAAATTTAAAAAAAGAAAAAAAAAAAAAAAAAAAAGTAGGTGCCTAGGTACTTGTTTATGGTTTCCAAAACATGAAATAATTTATTTTCAAATATAGAATTATTTTTGCAAATGTCAAACTCGGCTCTTCTCACCAACAGGGGTGCACTTTATTCATGAAAGCGATTTTAAAAAATGTATAGAATGTCAGTTATTTTTTTTTTGCATTACCAAAAATCCAGTAAAAATAAATAAATGGGACGAAATTATAAGGAATGTGAGGAAAGAATCTGATTGGGATCCATAAAAAGCAAAAAAAAAATTCCTCGCTTTAGAGTTTTCCTCACTTTCTACTGTACTTTTTTATTAAATATTCTAATCTATCTGATTCCGTCACCAGGAGAGCTCTCGACGCCACCGCTCGCGCGCAGAAGAAGACGAGGAGCCGACCGAGGACGAGGCCCGCATACGCGACCAGGAGACGCCGCCGCCACCGCCGCCCGCCTCCTACGTGAGTTGTCTCCCCCCCTTCGTCATCCGATACGGCAATCTCGGCGACGAACGAACCGTCACGCTGTCAGAGCGGAGTGTAGACAGAACCGGGTTCGATCCCTCGGGGATTACAACCGAGAGGGAAAACATTTTCGAGTAGGAAATACGGAAGTGTAGGCATTTAAAAGGCTTATGAGCCGCCTTTGGCTGGTTTATATTATTTAAACCTTTATCATGTGAATTGTTTATTGACAATTCTTGATGGAATTCTATTATATTCTAAGTCTTGACCACTACACCACGGAGGCCGCTATTCTCGAGAAGGGAATACGGGAGTCTAGGCATTTACAGGTCGTATGACCTGTCATTGGCTGGTTTATAAGTGGCCACTTTACACACTGTGTAACATTCAGTCGGCCTCGTGGTGTAGTGGTCGGCGCGTTTTCCTACCATGCAAGTGGTCCCGGGTTCGATTCCCGACATGGGTGAGATGAAATATTTATTTAAACGGGTGTTTTCACACCAGAATATTTCATAGTCCCGGAAGCGTAAGACTGATCATCTTACCTTCATGTAACAAAAAAAATATACATTAAAATACGCTGCGATTGGTGTACCGATGCAGTGCCCTATGCGCCATTAGGTGCGGAAAGGGAATGATGATGATGATGATGTAACATTCACCATTCTGTCTATGTTTGAACATCCACATTTCTTCTACTCTTGGACATACTTAAAGCGTTATTTATTTCAAATTAATTTGAAAAACCATGTTTTTGAGAAATTTCGATACGAAATTACAATGTTTTTGGGAGTTTTTATTCGCTCTTAAGATGTTTTGTACTAACTTAATAAAGCGTGAATACGTGTTATGACCCGTCCGTCATTGATTGATATTTCAGTTCACGAGACAAGAAGAATTGGAGCAGAAAGGCGGGCGCAAGGACCCGAGGAGGGCCGCTCGCTTCTACGCCGTCAGTAAGGATCCTCACACGGACCTCAGGTCAGTGCCCTATTACATATATATATATATAAGTACGGATATAGTAAAACCTCACTTTTACATTGCTCAATTTTACATTTCCCCTCTTTTTACGCCGAAATATTTAGGTCCCATTTTTTTCCATACATTCAAATATTTCTCGAATTCGCTTCATTAGTATGGTCCCCTCAATATAATGTATATATTCATCAAATTGAAAACATTCCAAAGAAATTTATAAGGAGCCTGGAATATCGTTTTGGTAACATTGAAAATGATTACGGCGCATCTTTGATCAATTTTAATATAGAATCACTGCAAAAAAGGCGCCTTAGATATGATTTAATTTTTCTTTTCAAAATTCTCAATAACATAGTTGATTCGCCGTATCTTTTACAAAATATTGGTTTCCGTTGTCCTCTTCGCTATACTAGATTAAATTCCCTTTTTTATGTACCAACTTGTAAAAACAATTATACCTCGAATTCATTCATTAGACGTACCTGTAGAAATTATAACGGACTCAGTATTGATGTAGACATTTTTAACTGCACGTTGCATTTGTACAGAAAATTTCTTCATGGGGTCGATTATTTGGGATAGTTGCTGAATGTACATCTTGAGTGGTTTATGCTATGTATATGTGCCGCATGTAATGTATATGTTTGTGTATGTTTTATATGTGCGTTCATGTGTGTGCGTGGATGGCTCGGAGTGTGCATTCGGTATTTTTATTTATTACCTCCATGGAAAACGCAAATGTCAACAATTATCCTTTTTTCACTTAAAATTCTTATTTATTTTTTATTTTTTGTCACATTTAATGTTTATATCTTTTTAATTTATGAAAACTCAATTGGTCTTTTTATGTTAAAAAATTGTTGTTTTTAGTACTTATTTTGTATGACTGTATGTTTTCTAAATAAAATAAAATAAAAAAAATAAAATATTTCCCCAATTCCCCAACCTTTTCCACAACCCCGGTTTTACGTTGAAAATTTTTCAAAACTCGTTCGATCTGTCAGAAGACAACGAGCCGCGCGCCGCCGCGTCAATGGAGAATAAAATCGAGGTAAATTAAAAAATGTGTAAATTATTCTCTCAGACTAAATTCAAAGTGGGTGCAGTGTAATTGACCCTTTTGTTTGAGTGTCTAATTTTGACATTTTGCTAAATGTGACATGCAGTTGACGCATGTTTAGGAAGAATAAAGTCTTTACATCAATAAATTGCAATGCAGAAAGTTTAAAAATGTGGCAATAGAAATATTATTTGAAGTTATAAAACTATTATATTATTGTGTTTGTTCGTCTTGTTCTAAGAGTAATGTCCGATGATTTCAGGTCCGGGCGCAAGCGCAAGACGAGGCACAGTCTCGACCCCCCGATGGAGCATCACGTCGGCTGGATCATGGACTCGCGGGAGCACCGCCCCCGCACCTACAGCCTGGGGTGAGTGCCACACCGCTTTTATCATTATTATTAGGTCTATAACTCGAAAACCGGAATTTGACACTAGATATCAGCACTTTGCAAATCATTGATATACATTTTGAAGCTCTATTCATAAGCTTTCAAAATCAGTCAACAGTGTTTGATTTTCTCGAGCGCATCATATTTTTTTCAATCATAAAAAATTTTGAAAATTGCCAAAAAAAAATTGCATTAGTAGAAAATCGCTGCCGAAAGTCATCGTTTGCTCGTGGAATTGTATATCATGCTCTTGCAAAATCAGGTTACGGTTCCGCGAGTAGCGTCTCGGACCCACGGCTCAATGGTCCGTGGTTCGATTCCCATATTGGGTAAATCATAAGAATGGAAATATTTCTTTTCAAATATAAATAAAATGTAATTCTACTCGTACAAAATCCGTATAAGCGATACGCGCTACTGAATGCACGAAGAGGTTAACCATGAACTTACAACTATGAATTACAGTGTCCAGAAGTGAGAGGGTGTGTTTGTCTCTCCGCCAAGTTTGAGCCATGGTTTGTGGTCATATAGACCAGTTTTGCGCTTACTCTCTCATACGTGTGTCTTCCACGCCAGGTCCTCGCTGGGCACGTCGCCGTGCGAGTCCGGCGCCGGCAGCTCCTGGGGCTCCACGGGCCGCTCCCTGCCGGCCTTCCAGCACCCGAGCCACTCGCTGCTCCGGGAGAACCACTTCACGCAGCAGCTGTACCACAAGTATCACTACCGCTGTCTGAAAGGTGAGCGACTCCGAATGCCACCTCTCTTTGTACGGCGGGTGCGGTGTCGAGATCCACGCATTATGTAGAAATTCAAAAGATACTCAATAATTACTAGGACTGGCCCCTGCATGAGATGCAGCAATTAAATCCTAACACAAATTTACAGGGTAATAACTGGAAGCCCTATCGTCCCCAATAGGGTATTATCACTTATATATATATATATATAGTTGGATAATTTATATAGCGCCATTTTTGTGAAAATCACCTCAAGGGCGCTGTAAAATTAATAAATATCCCAGTACGTCTTGAAGCTACAGAGCGCATGGACGGTTGGGATTCTAGTTCCTCGTTTTCAATTATGCTCAATCAAAAATTATAACAGATAGGAGCTAGATTACAGGACGTCTTGCAGCTACAGAGTGCATAGACAGTTAAAAATTTAGCCCCATATTTACACATTTTAAAAATTGACAAATAAATTTAGTGTATTAAAAAATAAAAATATGAATAATAAAAAGGAGTAAGATTACAACACGTCTTGCAGCTACTAGCGCATGAAATTCTAGACCCCATTTACAAAACTTAGGTATTTTAAAGTTGATATATGAAAGCTAGATAACCAATCATCGTGCAGCTACAAAGCGCACGGACGAGTGGAATTCTAGCAAAGTTAGAATGATATCAATAAATTTACAAAAAAAGAGCATAGTAGTAAGTTTGTCAAGTGTTCATGCCAAGAAGTAAGCAATAAAAAACTAAATAAATAAAGCACTGTTTCAACTCCATGGTTAACAAAGGGAGATAGATGTCCGAAGAGAATCTTTTGTAGACAGTAGGTAGGTTCCGTCACCATGTGGCCCACTGGCTGCTGGAGAATTTCTGGAAACGCACGTGTGTAGACTGGGGGATTATGCCTATTGTTCCAACGACTTACGACTTAAAAATAGGAATTACATAAAAATAAAATTGATTTGCTACGCAATAGTATACAGTCATATACTTCTAGTAAAATGGTAAAAACCTATTTGGAAATTGACTTATTTTCAATGATTTCACTAAAAATATTTTTATAGTTTTTTCAAACAATATTATGTAATCCGTTTTTTTATTTGATTTAAAAACAGCATGTCAAAATTATTTTATGCTTAAATAATAAAAAAAACGAAAGTAGAATTTTTAATTTGCATAAAATAACATACAGTAATTTTTCCCCTAAATGTTGGGAAATTTTATTAATATGGTATTACTTTTTTTTCTATAGCATCACTAAAAACAACTGTCATATAGATCGCGGTAAAATTGTTTCCACTTTTATGACAACTATTTAAACCATCCTTTTTACAACTTTAAATACTTCCATTGTTATGTTTTAAACATCGCAATTTGATGATATTAAACCTTTATTGTTTCTAAACGTTTGTCAACTGCGCATCATGATTTGTACAAGTCAATATGGCTTTTTTGTTCAAATGAAAACTAAGACTAACCCTAAAGGAAGACACTTAAACAAAAAGGTCCATTACACTGCACCTGCCTTGAATTTAGGCTAAGACAATAATGTATCCTTTTTTAGTTGTTTACCTGTTTTTATTCTTCATTCGCGTGGCACCATTATTACGACATAATTTTGGCTTTTTTGACACATCAAATGAATTCCGAAAATTATTAAGCGTAAAACCGGGGCGATAAAAATGTAAAAAACGTTAATTGGGGTTACATTTGCATGAGAATGTATGAAGAAAAATGGGTGCTGAACGTTTCGGTGTAAAAACGAGGTTTTACCGTATTCCGGAGCAGAGTTCTGCAGTGACTTATACATGAGCCGACAGAGTTTGTATTCCACCCTCTGCGGAAAACGTTTGAGAAGGAAATACGGAAGTCTAGGCGTTTACAGGGCTTACGACCCGTCATCGGTTGGTTCAAGTGGCCGCTTTACACACTGTAACATTCGCATTAGGAGGAAATCCAGCCTGTCTGCGAACATTTGGGCATACTCTCAACATTGTCGAATTAACCATGAGAAATATTCAAATTTGAAAATTGTTTTCAGACGTCGCCTAGTAATTAGGTGAATCGGTTCAACTGGATGAATCTCACCCGTGTGATAAAGGTTTCAGCTTCTTTACTTCACAAAAGTCGAGCAGATTTCCATCTGCGAGGCGAGGAAATGCTGACGTTGAAACATAGGCAGAATGGTGAATGTTACGCAGCGTGTAAAGCGGACACTCAAAACCAGCCAATGACGCATCAAAAGCCCCGTAAATGTTTTCCCTCTCTGTTGTGACAAATTTAGATCTGAATCCAGCCGGTCTGCAAACATTTGAACATACTAAAAGCATCTCCGTGGAAAACGTAGCCAGTTTAATTCCCAAAGTAGTGGAGTGACACGACTGAACTTGGAGATTCCGAAAATAAGTCTCGCTGCAAATGTTGATGGATGCGAATACTCTTTTCGCCACCGATACGTAAAAACAAAACAATCACAAATTTTGTACTTTTTCACAGAACGCAAGCGCCTCGGTATCGGGCAGTCCCAAGAGATGAACACGCTCTTCAGATTCTGGTCCTTCTTCCTGCGAGACAACTTCAACAAGACCATGTACGCAGAGTTCAAGTGAGTGATATATTGCCTCCATTTACACAACACTGATATATATCTAGCTTTTAAAACAATCTGAATATTTTGTTAATTATCTCTGTTTATTAAGTTAGTCTTCTTTGTTTATTCTCAAATGTAAAAACGTTTAAAAAAAGTATATTGTTAAGTGCCCTCGGCACGGGTAACCCCAGTGAGGGCACATTATTTTTTATTATTGTTTATAGTTTGCAAGAGTAAAAAATGAAAAACTTAATGAAGTCACTGAAATTAAATATTTAGGTGTAATGTTGGATTCAAAACTTACATTTCACCAAAACGCTAAGATGGTAATAAATAAGATTGCAAAAAAAATATCAATTTTGGGAAGGATCAGAAGATTTATTGATAAGGACTCCTGCAAAACTATTTACAAAGCAATTATTGAACCACACGTTAACTACTGTAGTAGCATTTTATTTTTATCAAACAAAGAAAACATAGATAAACTAACTGTATTACAAAATAAAGCCTTTAGAATCATTTTGAAAAAAAACCAGATATACGAGGGTAAAGTCGATGGTAAATGAAATGAAATTATTAACATATAAACAAAGAATATTTTACAATACAATGATATTTGTTCATAAAATTATAAACTCTAATAAAAAAACAGAATTTTGGAAAAAAATTGATCGGAACCAGCATGAACACGATCACAATACTAGAGAAAACAACAAAATTAGACTTCCATTTAGGAAAAAGGCAAAGTCACAAAATTCCATTTTATTTAAAGCAATTAAAAAGTATTACGAAATGAAAAAAAATATTTATGAAGAAAAAAACATATCAAAATTTAAAATAATGGTCAAGACATATGTGATAAACAATTTATAAATTAAATATATTTGTAATGTTATTATTAGAACACACATAACAATATGTATGATATGTGTGCCCTATTTTAAGATTTAAATAAATAAAAAAAAAAATGAAATAAAAATAAATATATATTACCGCTTGTTCGCAGAGCGCTGGCGCTGGAGGACGCAGCTGACGGGTACCGCTACGGGCTCGAGTGCCTGTTCCGCTTCTTCAGCTACGGCCTCGAGAAGCGCTTCCGTCCGCAACTCTACCAGGACTTCCAGGCCGAGACCATCGCCGACTACGAGAAGGGTGAGTGGCCGACCCCGACGACGTAATCCGAGCTGATCATTTCTCCGATACAGAATATTGCAACACCCTTACAAGTACACTGAACAGAGGGGACTTGATAGAAACTTATCAGATACTCAGTGATCACTATGGTAAAAAAATCCTTTGCGCGTGGTGATGTAAAATTGCGTTACAACACGCAAAAGACGGAATATTCTTAAGTTCAGACATTTGAAAAAAAAAAGGGATTTCGATCTTAATTTGTTGCAACTGAGAGGGAAAACATTTTTGAGAGGAAAATATTTCTAGTCTAGGTATTTGCAGGGCTTCTGACCTGTCATTGGCAGGTTTACTTGGCCCACTTTACTTTATTCAGCATTCTGCCCACGTTTAAACGTCCACAGTCCTTAAATTCTACCATCTGTTGATCTTTGTGAAGTCAAAGAGCTGAAACCTTTATCGATGCAGGTGAGATTCATCTGACTTAATTATTTCACCCGCTTACTAGGCAACGCCTGAAAACAGCTTTCAATTTTGACGCTTCTCTTATTGACAATATTTTGAGTTTGTACAAATTTTTGTAGATACAGAATGAATTTAACCCCCTTGGGAGTTATGTTTCAACAGAAAGCAATTGAAATCTAGGCTTATAACCTGACATTGACTGGCTCGAGTATCACACCGTGTAGCTTTCAGTATTCTGCCGATGTTTGAACATCTTTTTTTTATTTTTTTAAATTTTTTTTTGTTTTTTTTTACAATAAACATAAGTGATAAAACAGAGTATTAAATAAATAAATCATAATTACATAGCAATGAAATACAAATTAATAGTA
This sequence comes from Micrasema longulum, assembly GCF_059751315.1. NCBI lineage: Eukaryota > Metazoa > Arthropoda > Insecta > Trichoptera > Brachycentridae > Micrasema > Micrasema longulum. The sequence goes on along the minus strand of NW_028277589.1, from coordinate 60,244 downwards.
AAAATAGTAAACAAAAAATCCCACAAAGGCATGGCCTGTTCGTGGGTATACAAGAAAATGTTAATGATTTTTTGCTACTATAATAAATAATGGACAGTTATAATATTTTTGTGTAACATAAGAAAGAAAAAATAAAATATTCTGTAAAAGATAATGTGGTATTTTTTTTTTTAATAATTAAAAAAGGAAATAAAAACATTTAAAAAAAATTATTCCTTCAACTCTTCAATCTGTCGTCCAGTTCGCTTCTCGATGTGATGTATCCGTTCGTCCGCAGGTCAGCTGTACGGGCTGGAGAAGTTCTGGGCCTTCCAGAAGTACTACAAGCACGCCGACAGCCTGCACACGGACCCCCGCCTGCAGGAGCACCTGGCCAAGTTCCAGTCCATCGAGGACTTCCGCGTCGTGGAGCCGCAGCTCAAGGAGCTGCTGGGCTGGGCGCGCAAGGAGTCCGGCCAGCCGCCGACGCGGCGCACGCCGGCGCGCGCGCGCTCGCTCAGCGAGTCGGAGCCGCCGGAAAGGTAAAGAATCAAAGCAGGAAAAAATAATATACTTCTCTTCCATGAAAGTAGTCGTACGTTCTTAATATTCACAATACACGTGAAAAATAATATACTTCTCTTCCATGAAAGTAGTCTTACGTTCTTAATATACACAATACACGTGAAAAATAATATACTTCTCTTCCATGAAAGTAGTCGTACGTTCTTAATATACACAATACACGTGAAAAATACTATTCGAGATTTAAAGAAAAAAATGTGTTTTTGGTATGCATATGTGAAAGCATGGCATTCTATCCTCTCTACTTGGAGTTGGCTAATGTTTAGTCTGCGCGAGCACCGAGCCGACTAGAGGCTGGATTATACTGACCGTGTTCAGGTCAAAGGCGTTTTTTTTTTTTTAGTTTATTCAGAAAAAATATTAATACAGTTGATCTTGGTATTACAATGAAGATGGGACAAACTGAATTTATTTATTTATTTTTTAATTAACAGACTTTCAGTCCATTAAAAAAATGGCAAACACAAATATTTATAATTCATAGAAATGAATGAAATGAATGAATGAAACGAATGAAACGAATGAAGCGAATGAAGCGAATGAAGCAAATGAAATGAATGAAATGAATGAAATGAATGAAATGAATGAAATGAATGAAATGAATGAAATGAATGAAATGAATGAAATGATTGAAATGAATGAAATGAATGAAGTGATTGAAGTGATTGAAGTGAATGAAGTGAATGAAGTGAATGAAGTGAATAAAGTGAATGAAGTGAATGAAATGAATGAAATGAATGAAATGAATGAAATGAATGAAGTGAATGAAATGAATGAAATGAATGAAATGAATGAAATGATTGAAGTGAATGAAGTGAATGACGTGAATGATGTGAATGAAGTTAATGAGATGGATGAGATGAATGAGATGAATAACGTTCTATATGATTTGACTTGACGTTCAATATATTATTAGTATCTCTGAAATGTGTGTGCGATTCCAGGCTCGGCAGTTCATGGAGCAGTAACCCGGTCCAGTACGCGCGCACGCAGACGCGAGCCCGCGCCGAGTCCTTCGGCTCCGGCCTTCGCAAGGACGCCAGCCGAGGTGAGACGGAAGACCTTTAAAAATTATTGTTTTTATCTAATTTTTATTTTTTATTATTGCGCAATAAAAAATAACATTTGTTTTAAAATGGCAAAATCGTATGATTTCCTCGTTTCGCGTGCGTTTTGTACCTGTTATTTGCATAAATAATTAATGTTTTAATTAAGGGCACATATTGAAAGTTTTTGCCTAAAGAAAGTTTTATAATATTTTTCATTCAATATTCTACGTTTATTCTACTTTTTATACTAAAGTCTGAGGAGGAATTATCGGCTCCTCATCGGCAACCGTGTGTGGTCTCTTGGGCAACGGATAATGGAGGTTTGGTGCATTAATTCGCGAATGATTCCCTCGTTGCAGGCTTCAAGCCGCCGGCCGGCAAGCCGAGGCAGGGCAAGGCGGCCGGCAGCAAGCCGGGCAAGCCGGCGCCCAAGCCCGCTCGGACCGACCTCGACGTCGCCAAGGACCCCGGCCAAGGTTTATTCAAAGTTATTTATTAACCGTCAGTCCATTCATACAATGTATGGGGTTCTAATATCACAATAAAATAATAGTTTAAAACATTTAAAAAAAGAAAAGAAGCATCGACAAACATAAGGGACATCGAGACAAGATCTGGACTATTTATTTAGTGCTCGTTTAAGCCGCTGTAAACTTACACCAAAAAAGTCCAGATGATCTTGTCTCGAGTTGACAATACAACAAGAGAATTAAGGCCATAGTTTGTCCTATGCTGATAGATGAACAGTACTTCATTGTTTCTCAACCTACGAGTCGGAATATTGAATTTTACGTGTCCCAGTAATAGTGGCACATTGATTATACCATTTAGTATGCCGACGGAGTCAATATTAGTTCTACGTTTTTGTAGACTAGAAATATTTAACATTGACCCTATTTCAGCGTAAGAATAATTATCTCTCTCTAGTCCGAGCATCCACGCTACTTTTCGAAGCGAGCGATGTTGGACTGATTCAATGTGATTTATGCCATTCACATAGAATGGAGACCAGCCCACTATTCTAGGAGGCATATTCTAGAAGAGGGCGAACAGCCGAGCAATAAAGAGTTTTTATTGTACGGACATGAGTAAAATCAGAGGATATTCTGTTAATGAAGCCGAGTAATTTCAGTTATTTATTGACTGTATTATCTATATGCTCGTTGTATGTCAGTTTATAGTCCAAAACAACTCCTAAATCTCTGATGGACTTGACTACATCAATTTTGGAGTTTTCTAATAGGTACTCGAAGGAAATGGGTTGTTTTGTTCTATGAAATGACATTATTTTGCATTTTTTAATATTTAGTTCTAATTTATTGACTTTACACCGTCGGTTAAAAGAGTTAATGTCTGATTGAAGAAGAAAGCAGTCTTGTAAAGTTTGAATTATTTTGAGAATTTTGTTGTCGTCCGCGAAGAGCCAAAAACGAGAGTAAGAGAATGATTTAGCAACATCATTAATAAACAAATTGTATGTCAGTGTATAATCCAAAACAACTCCTAAATCTCTATTCTAGAAGAGGGCGAATAGTTGAGGACTTTATTCTTCCTAAACATGCGTCGACCGCATGTCACAATTTAGTAAAATGCCAAAATTAGACACTTGAACAAAATGGCTAATTGCACTGAGCCAACTTTGAATTTAGTTTGAGACAACAATTTACACTTCTTTTATTTACCTTGATTTTATTCGCCATTTTGGGCAAACGCGGCGGCGCGCGGCTCGGCGTCTTTTGACAGATCAAATGAGTTTCGAAAAATTTTCAACGTAAAACCGGGGTTACGAAAAACGTTGGTTGGGGAATATTTGAATGAGAATTTATGGGAAAATATAAAATCGAGGAACGTAAAAACGAGGTTTTACTGTTCATTAAATTGTTTATATTAAAGTAAATCAGCTTTAAGTTGCTTGCTAAAAATAAAAATAGTAATATTATATTATTGATTCCAGCAGCAACGGCCGTCCCTAAGGACTGTGCGACCGCCAAGTGAACATCACATCACCGCTCCCTGCTCCAGGTAACTCTCCCTCTTATTCGAGGTACTGAAATCTTGACAATAAATTGGGTTGTGGTCCCACGGCTAGTGTCTCGGACTCACGGATCAAAGGTCCGTGGTTCGAACCCCCCACTACCCCAACTTGATTCCCATCTTCTAATAGTGAGTTATTTGCGACTTGTTGAAAATGTCCTTCAATATGAAATATTCGGGTAAATCTAAAAAAAAAATACCACTTTGTACAAAATAAATACGACGTCATAAAAAAGACAAGTTAAGTTGTCAATAGTCACAATAACCACATTTCAATAGTTCATAGTAATATGTATACTTGTACTCATATAGCCCTCTAATATAGATGGGTACTTGTACTCGGATAACCTTCTAATATAGATGGGTACTTGTACTCGTATAAGCCTCTAATATGGATGGGTATTTGTACTCGTATAACCCTCTAATATAGATGGGTACTTGTACACATATAGCCTTTTAAAATAAAGACTTGTACGCGTATAACCCTCTAATATGAATGGGTACTTGTACTCGGATAACCCTCTAATATGGATGGGTACCTGTACTTGTATAACCATCTAATATGGATGAGTACTTGTACTCGTATAACTCTTTAATATGAATGGGTACTTGTACTCGGATAACCCTCTAATATCGATGGGTACCTGTACTTGTATAACCCTCTAATATGGATGAGTACTTGTACTCGTATAAATAACCCTTTAATATGTATACCTTTACTCATATCACCCTCTAAAATGTATACTTGTACTCGTATAACCCCCTCATGTACTGGTATAACCCTCTTAACACGTGTATTTCCTTTTCCAGAACACGAGTGCGGCGTTCTGAGCGGGCGCGCTCAACTCCATACACTCCGAGTGATATCTTAACTAGAGAGGACTTGCGTTATAATACTTGTAAATCATATTCATACTGCCTTTATAGAATTACGCAATCTAATCCGATTGGCCGCAAAACAACGTCCGTCAAATGATGCCGTACGCAGATCTAACCGACATACCATACTATAATATAATGTACCAACACTAACCATACTCTGTTATTGATTCTGTGTCCCGGCGGATGAAGAATACAGTTTTGTGTCTGGACAAGTATTTTTCATCAGGTGACTGCTCTCAGGTAAAGATCCTGTGTAAGGAAATAGTCCGTCTCCGGTTAGCGTGATCGCCTGCCATTTTTGAGGTCCTGGGGGCAATTACCAACGCTATCTTCATCGGTACATACCAAGACGGTATACTTAGCTTCTATACTATCTCTGTTAACCTCGGTATGCACTTTGATGTCATATCATTGAATTCAACCAATATTTGGCGCCGAAACTTTACTAAATCAAAATATTTTTATGCTTTTAAAAATAAAAATTTACGTTCTTATGATTTTATAAAATATTTCAATTTTCAGGCCATTTTCAACGAGTTGTTAATAACTCACTGTTTGAAAATAGAAATCAAGTTGGTGTCGAGTGGGGTTTGAACCTCGGACCTCTGATTATTAGCTTGAACATAATTTTTATACGACATTTGACAGTTACTAAGACGGTTAACTTTCCGAATATCTCTATCTACCTATTGATTACAAAGCTGGCTCTTTCGAGATTTCGATACGCGCTCTCAGAAAAAAACAATGATTAATTTATTTTTTTAAAGTGGCAATATTTTTAAGGCTAGATGTCGCTATATGTAAATAAGTCAGCGTCTAGCCCCATTATATTTGCATCTAGTCGTTTGTTTTCAAAACTGACAGTCACGTTGGCATTTAATTCTCATTGAATTTTCGTTGCACATCGAAGATAAGGTGTTTCACGTCCGCCCTGCCGGCGACCCGACCCGGGACCTCGAAAACGGCGGGCGAACGCGCCGACCGCCACACTACACTGACGTGCTCATCTGAGAGCAGCCGCCGACTCCGAATCACTCGTCCGGAATCCGGCCCTGTCGCTGCTGTGTTCTTCGTCCGGCCGGACGCAGACGCGCAAAGCGGGCGCGCTTTGACGCCTTCGAACAGATCGCGTCGTCGAAGGCAGAATAAGTTTCGCCGGACGTTTTCGCACGGCCTTTCGCAAATCTTTTAGACTTAAACGTTATGTATAAATATATATAAAAAAAATATAGTTATGGCTAAGTTAAGTATATATATATATAAAAAAATATATAAATAGATGAAATGTGTGCTAACTCTTATAAATTATAATATTATTAAATTTACTGGGAAGTTTGAGGATCGACGACGCGGACGAGGCATACATTCTAGCTTTAAGTAGATTCTTTGAGACCAAAACGCCAAAAATTTATTTCTCCATATAAAGTACATATCGTACCTTTAGGACGAAAACGACTCTACTCAAAAAATTTCAACTTTTTGTGAAATTGCTAAAGAAGAATGTAAATTGTGACACCTTCGTATTCTTTCGTCGATTGCTTCGTATTTTTCGAAGCGAGCACCGAATTTTAAATTAAAAATTATACCGAACGCTGTCAGCTACGAATCTATGAAAAAAAATCATTATAAAAAAAAGTTATTACAAGTTTAAACGAGGCATTTATTCAATGAGTCATTATTAGATCGAACAGCAAGACAGTGACGTAATTTTTATGAGGTCAGATCAGGTCACCAAACGCGTGATTTTATTCATTCACGCAATGACGTAAACGCAAACAAGTCGCTAAGATTATCGGTAAGTCGGAACGAAACAATCGCAAAGCTGAATCGGTCGTTTTAACATTGAAAAAATGAAGTAAACATGTCATTTGTGTCGGAATAAAATCGACCCAACCGGCTTTCGGTCACTGTATGTTGTTCTGCGTTGCGTCCTTCACACAGCAATGTAAACGTTTTGCGTCGTTTCCGCACCGACGCGGAATGTAAATTCTCCGAGTAACAAAGAGACCGATGTAACGGTTTTGTCCCATTCCCACACGAATGTGGCGTTTTTTCAAATGCAGAAAGATGGATAATGTTCATTGAAGTCGTTTTATGATCTTAACTCATTTTAAGCTTTTTTGAGTCGAGTCGTTTTATGATCTTAACTCATTTTAAGCTTTTTTGAGTCAAGTCGTTGTATGATCTTAACTCATTTGAAGCTTTTTTGAGTCAAGTCGTTTTATGATCTTAACTCATTTTAAGCTTTTTTGAGTCAAGTCGTTGTATGATCTTAACTCATTTGAAGCTTTTTTGAGTCAAGTCGTTTTATGATCTTAACTCATTTTAAGCTTTTTTGAGTCAAGTCATTTTCGTCCTAAAGGGAAACTTAGAAAACTCCACATTATTGTTTCACATATTACAACAGAAACAAAGAACATTTTACAGAAGGGAATATATATAGAATTTTAGGCATCCACGAGGCTTATGGCCTGTCACGGCTGGTTTGAGTGGCCACTTTACACACCGTGTAACATTCACCATTCTGCCTACATTTGAACATCTAAATTCCTCCTGCTCTTCCATCGTTGACGTTTGTGAAGTCAAAGAGCCGAAACCTTTATTGTTGCGGGCGAGATTCATTTGATTGCCCCCATGAAAATATTTTTCAATTGTCATACTTCGTCTTGGACCAGGTGGATTCATCGGCAATGTTTCGAGTTTGTCTAAATTTTTGTAGACAAGCGCTGGGCTGGACTCGACCCCCTCGGGAGTTATTAATTAATATTAATTAGTCATATATTACAGCGGAGATGAAGGCTTCTATATAGAATGGTGAATGTGGCGGCCTCCGTGGTGTAGTGGTCAAGACGCTTGACTCACGCACGGAAGGTTCCGGGTTCGATTCCCGGTGAGAACACAAAAATTAAAAATGTGATTTTTCTCAAGCCTGGGTGCTCTGTAATGTAATTCACCACTGTAATTGGGCCCCCTGGCCTGTTGTGGTGCAAAAAAAATGAAATGAAATAAAGATCAACAAACATCAACAGATTAAAGAATTTAAGGAATATAGATGTTCAAATATAGGCAGAATGGTGAATGTTACGCAGTGTGTAAAGTGGCCACTTAAACCAGCCATTGACAGGTCATAAGCCCTGTAGATGCCTAGACTTCTATATTACCTTCTCTTAAATGTTCTTCATCTCTGTTGTAATATATTAATATAAACAGCTCCCCAGGGAGTTGAATCCAGTCCTTGTCTACAAAAATTTGGACAAACTCAAAATATTGTTGACCAATTAGGTACTCGGACACTTACATAGTGTCATAAACGTTTTCCGATCCGGTCCGAAGTCAGCCGCCCGTTTAGGTTTTATTACTCGGGTTCTATTTTTAAAATTATGTTTGTAAACAATTGAATTGAGTCAAAAACCCTTGCTCAACCGTTGACCGTATTTTTGTTCGGCACGTCCGAGAAGTGGCTCGACGTAAAAGTGAATAAATGTACGGACAAAACCGTAAACTAAAATGTCGATGAATGTTTCCTTGTTACATCCGAGATCTTTTTAATTTGCGTGTAGTTTGTAAATACTTGAGTGTCATATCTCAAATAACTGCCTCTCTGCTCGCGACGGTGCTCCGCTCCCGCGCGCCCCGCTCGAGTAGCTGATATTTTTCGCTCGCCGCCGTCTATTTCGATCCCAAAAAACTGACCGAAACCATAGAAATATATATATGTATCGACTAAATCACCTCTCGCTAATTTCTGTCAATACGCATATTAATTATTTTATCTTTTAATTTAATTTACGACGCCTTAGCAAAAGTAATAAAATATGAAAAAAATAATAAAAAAAACCCCATGTAATATTAAGAACATCCAATCAAAAACATTAGAACGCAAAAGGCGGTTAGCTGTTTCGCCTACTGACTGCCGTAATTTCACGAAAAATATAATTCTGTACATAGTTAACATTTTGTAGGAATGTGTGTGTCTGTGTACATATACGTGTACGGTTAGGTTAGGTGGGCTTAGAGGTTTGGTTGTGTCCGTAGAAAGGTCGGGAACCCTCCGTTTAGGTCTGTTCGCGCAGTCGATGTGGCTCGGAAGAGTCTGCGGCGCCGCGAGGGCGACCCGGGAAACCGATCAGCGTCGTAAAAGTCGCTCGGTAACTTCACAATTGTAAAGGTGGCCCAAAATTCAAAAATACAAATCTCGTCCAAGAGATATGGAGAATGTTAAAATGCATCATGCAATTGTGATTTATGATTCTCATGATTCGGTAATGGATGTGTGTCGGAATGGTCACAGCGACTTGTTACAATAATTGTAATGGTGACTCTGGAAACATCGGAGGATTGTAAGGGTGACCCTGGGAACTTTACAAAATTGCAAAAATGATTCCGGCAACATTGAGGGAATAGTAAAAATGACTCTGGGAAACTTAACAGAGTTGTAATGATGACTCTGGAAACATTATAGAGTTTTAATTATGACCCCGGAAACATTATAGAGCTGTAATGATGACCCCGGAAACGGGCAACATTAAGAGAATATTACAAATGATTCTGGGAAACTTAACAGAGTTGTAATGATGACTGTGGAAATATGTAATGTTTGTGAACGAAACATTTAAAAGCTGTAATGATGACCTCGGAAACATTATAAAGCTGTAATGATGACCTCGGAAACATTATATAGTTGTAATGATGAATTCGGAAACATTATCGAGCTGTAATGATGACCTCGGAAACATTATATAGTTGTATTGATGAATTCGGAAACATTATAGAGCTGTAATGATGACCTCAGAAACATTATAAAGCTGTAATGATGACCTCGGAAACACTTCAGAATTGTAAAGATGACCCCGGAAACATTACAACGACGTGAAGGCGACCCCGGGAATCTCACGAACACGGCGACCGATCCGCACGGTATGAACGCCGCCCGGAGATCGTCGAGCGACCGGCTTCCCGCGCGCGTTACCAGCCGCGGCGGCAGGAGGGGGAGGGGGCCGGCGCCCGCGCCTGCAAGTGCCGCTTCTGCGGGAACAGTTTCGTTGCATTCCAAGCGCACGGCGACGCCCGCAACTTGTAAAGAAAAAATGATAAAAAACTGACCCACTAAAATGTATTTAGACATTGTATATAAATATGGGGAGGGCCCCGCCTCTCGCGACCCCCGACATTTTTTACTACTAAAACTAAATAAAAATATTAAAATACTGTAGTTGTTAAGTGATTAGTATGTATTGGTTATAGTTTCTAGATTACTGTTTGAGCGTCGAAAACACTTAAAAAAATTACACTGGGGAATGAATCTTAACGCGATTTCTGTCGAGTCGGATTTCGCGTCTGTTTCTAAGTTTAGTCGGCACGCTGATGTCAAACCTGTCAACTGCTAATTAGCTTCTATCGTGTCAATTTTTTTCTCTGCAACTTATCTTAAGGCTGTAGTCTGGTAAAACGAACGCGAAATTAGGAAATCATACAATTTAGCCATTTTCAAACTAATGTTTTTTTTTTTTTAATTGCGCAGTAATAAAAAAATAAAAAAACATAAATTAGATAAAAACCATATTTTTTAAAGGTATTTCTGTTAAAAAATATACTTATTTATGTCATTTTTATGAATAAAGTCATTAACAATATTTTGAGTTTGTCCAAATTTTTGTAGACAAGGACTGGATTCAACTCCCTGGGGAGCTGTTTATATTAACATTTTACAACAGAGATGAAGAATATTTAAGAGAAGGTAATATAGAAGTCTAGGCATCTACAGGGCTTATGACCTGTCAATGGCTGGTTTAAGGGGCCACTTTACACACTGTGTAACATTCACCATTCTGCCTATATTTGAACATCTATTTGAACATCTATATTCCTATTCTTTAACTTCACAAACATCAACAGATGAAAGAATTGAAGGAATATAGATGTTCAAATATAGGCAGAATGGTGAATGTTACGCAGTATGTAAAGTGGCCACTTAAACCAGCCATTGACAGGTCATAAGCCCTGTAGATGCCTAGACTTCTATATTACCTTCTCTTAAATATTCTTCATCTCTGTTGTAAAATGTTAATAAAGTTATTGTCATTCAGTTTTAATGTAAAACAAATCACTTCAAAGACAAACCAGCGAATCGCCGGCTTTGTGACGCAATGGGTTAATTGAATATTTCACATCGACCACGTCGGGATTCGAACCCGCGACCTCTCGCACGAGCCCGACGGAGGCATCGACGAGACGGCGTCCGGTAATTTTAAAAATTGACGCGGTAGACAAATTTGGATCGGCGTTTTTGGATTCAGATGTCGAAAGTTGGTCAAAAACGAGCGTCGGATCCGAGTCGACAGAGTCTGCGTTTCCCAGTGTAAAACTCCCGTTACTTTCCTTTTAGTCCAGAGGAGAACTTCGCAATCGCTAAATGATTCGATGCATCACATTCGTGCGTAGTGACTCCGCCATTTCAGCACGAGCATAATCCTATATTCGCATCGCACAATCGGGGAGTTTTAAAATCGTGCCGCGCTAGGCGTTTCGCAGTTCGACGCGTATTCGGCTGTACATAATTTGGTAATGAATAAAGTGTTTCTTTTTTGTAATAATATTAATGATAGTGGGGCTCTTTGATACGAGCGTTACTTAGGCGAGAGTAATATTATCGTGCGTGAATATTGTCGCGTGCTCAATTATAGGTTCGCTCGCCGGCGCACAAACGCGCGTCCGGCGTTATCGATTGAAACCCCCTAATATTATTCAATAATCAAAAACAGGGTTTATTCCTTCTCCTCTCTCTCTGAACAAATATTTAACTTTAACATGTTTTTCACATGATTTGCATGCGAGTAACACATAATGAACACACGCAAATCATGCTCTTACCGTGTACATCACATAGAAGTTAACATTTTTTAAACACATTGGGCATTTCAATATTTTATATCTCTTCAGAGAGATTTTCAGCACATTAAACCCTGTTTTTTTCTTTACATTTATATTTTAATATTATTTTACTTTTGTCTTGTGTCCAAACTTATCAAAATTAGACGTTTTTCAATAGATGTTTCTTGACAAACTATGTAATTAACCATTTAAGAATCTATTTCTTCAAATGATTTGTACACAAATTATTAATATTAAATTCAAAGAGATCGTTTGTTAATAAATTATCCACAGTAGGAAAAAATCACAATTTTTTTTTTTTTACAATTTTAAATTAATTAGGGTCTATGAAATTACTGTAGAGTAAGAAATTTTTTTTTACTTAATTAGTAGCATTAAATTTTTTTTTTAAATTATAATTTTAAATCCCCGCAAAAATGGTCCTTTGCATCGACCACGCCCCTAATACGTAATTATTTGGGTAAATTTTGAACTTTGTTTGTGACCGTTTATATTTCAACAGAGCATCGTCACGAATCTTGCCGTCACAATTATCAAGGACCGACATTTTTGTGGGGACATTTTTAAAAACAATTTTTTTTTCAAAGTTATGTATGAAAACATTTGTCCGCAATACCCATATGTGATTTCTCCCTACTGTCGGCATTAATTAAATAATAATATAATTTGTGTTTGAAACATTTCAACTAATGTTGGTAAATATTAGTAAGTAACCACTTGCAGACTTTTTTAGCCTACCGGTTTCGAGACGTACCCGTCTCTTCGTCGGGACACTCGCTCACTTCACCATCACCGTAGTGTGTATACAGTTGAATCCAGTCCTTGTCTACAAAAATTTGGACCAACTCAAAATATTGTTCATTAAAATATTGTCGAATAACGACAAATGTTACGGTGATATTTTATTCAATATTTATAAAATTTTAATTTTCCAATGTGTTAAAAATATATCAATGATTTTATTTCATTAAAACAAGATTTAAATGGTGATATTCAGATCTAAATTTGTTGCAATAGATTATTATTATAAACTTATAACTTTACAAAGTGATTATATAAAGATATCATTTTTTTATTTTTTTTTAATTTAAGAAAAACAATGTACTTTGTCACCAACAATGTCAATGATTTAGAGAACAAGTTTTTAAGGTTTCAAGTTTCTTCCGAAACATCACTTCACTCTCACAGCCTCGCGCCTCCGCTGGGAGAGCATTCCATGCCGTAGGGCCTGCGACCGCAAATGCGCGTTCGCCGAATTCAGTGCGCTGTTTGCGTAGAGGTATAATAACTTTTCCTTTCGACGTTGATGTAGCTGATCCAAGCGCGAGACGTCTGTCAGCTAGTTCATCTGGAATTACATTACATTAAGTTTACAAGGATTTAAACGAGCACTAAATAAATAGTCCAGATCTTGTCTCGATGTCCCTTATGTTTGTCAATGCTTCTTTCTTTTTTTAAAAATATTTTAAACTATTCTTTTATTGTAATATTTAAACCTTATAAATTGTATACATGGACAATGTCCGTTAATAAATAAATAAATTACATTTTTTTTTGCACCACAGGAGGCCAGGAGCCCTAATTACAGTGGTGAATTACATCACAGAGCACCCAGGCTTGAGAAAAATCACATTTTAATTTTTTGTGTTTTCACCGGGAATCGAACCCGGAACCTTCCGTGCGTGAGTCAAGCGTCTTGACCACTACACCATGGAGGCCGCCAATGGATGCAGAGTTCCCTTAGATATTCCGGAGCGGAGTTGTGCCGTGACTTATACACGAGCCGACAGAGTTTGTATTCTACCCTCTGCGGAAAGCGTTTGAGAAGGAAATATGGAAGTCTAGGCGTTTACAGGGCTTACGACCCGTCATCGGTTGGTTCAAGTGGCCGCTTTACACACTGTAACATTCGCATTAGGAGGAACTCCAGCCTGTCTGCAAACATTTGGGCATACTCTCAACATTGTCGAATTAACTATGAGAAATATTGAAATTTGAAAATTGTTTTCAGACGTCGCCTAGTAATTAGGTGAATCGGTCCGACTGGATGAATCTCACCCGTGTGATAAAGGTTTCAGCTTCTTTACTTCACAAAAGTCGAGCAGATTTCCATCTGCGAGGCGAGGAAATGCTGACGTTGAAACATAGGCAGAATGGTGAATGTTACGCAGCGTGTAAAGCGGACACTCAAAACCAGCCAATGACGCATCAAAAGCCCTGTAAATGTTTTCCCTCTCTGTTGTGACAAATTTAGATCCGAATCCAGCCGGTCTGCAAACATTTGAACATACTAAAAGCATCGGTGGTATTCGGTTCAAACACTCCTGAAAATTGTCGGTTTGTGACATTTGAGGATATAAATTTTGTATAACCACTTTGATTTTTCCGTGTACCGGTTTTGAGACGTGTCCGTCTCGCCAGGGAACCGATTGAACTGTTATATGCAATTATTTTTAAGGGGATTTTGATTGTAACGCTGTATTCATCACAGGCGAGGACGCGCCGCGCGCCGCCCGAGTCGACTAGGTTAGGAATCTTTGTTTTTTTTTTTGACATGGAATTGTATAAGCCGGTAATGTAAAGTGTAGATTGTAAGAGGTTTTGAAAAAAGGACTAAAAAAACATCAAAATCCAACAAAAAAATGATACATGTTATTTCCTTTTAGTGTTTTCTTGATTTTATTTGTAAGATTTTTTTTTGTATAAGAGAATACATTTTTTTCATTGGTTTTTGACTTTTGTGTTTTTATTTGTACCCGATTCTCCCCACTGTGTCCGAGAAGTTAGCGGCACTCGACGCTGTCTTATTTTGTGAAAAATTAATCATTTGCACCGTAACAGGTCAGGAGTCGTATCTCTGAATCTTCCCTACCCCATAGAGTGGTTTATTTGGTGATTTAAATTTTTTGAATGCAACGACACTGCTTTACATAATGGCTGCCTTGACGATCAAACGTCAAATGACGAATAAAACTATTTGAAAACAGAACAAAACTAATATGGTTTGGTAAATTCAACCCAATTCAGTGTTCTAAATGAAAATGATCATGTTTGATTTCACGTTTTCATGTTTTTTCGACGTTTAATCATGTGTGGCCAGATATTGGAGCAAAGTGGTAATCGCAGCATGGAAAAAATCCACCTCTTTAGGTAGATCATCTGCACTGGAGATTGACTTCGTTCTGGCTACGGTTGCGGGAGCCATCATCGGGTTAAGCCGTGTGTTGTGTAAAGTCAGTGTGGAGCAAAATGCAGAATTTTACTCGTAAGAAAAAAGACAATCCCTTAATGAAATATTTATTTATTTAAATCAAAATAGCTCTCATTAAAAACAATTGTACAAAATAATATTTTGCAAATAAAACAGATATATTAATAATAATTATATATCAATAATAATTATAACAAGGAATGTTTTAAAACTAAATTACGGCACTTAAAAAAACTGCATTTGACTATCTACGATTCCTTCATTCTCAAATGGGTAAACAAAATTTGTAACGAATCTCGAAGAGATGAACAAAATTTGTAACAATTCTCGAAGAGATCAACAAAGTTTGTAACAATTCTCGAAGAGATGAACAAAATTTGTAACGAATCTCGAAGAGATGAACAAAATTTGTAACAATTCTCGAAGAGATCAACAAAGTTTGTAACAATTCTCGAAGAGATGAACAAAATTTGTAACGAATCTTGAAGAGATGAACAAAATTTGTAACAATTCTCAAAGAGATCAACAAAGTTTGTAACAATTCTCGAAGAGATGACGAAATTTGTAACAACTCTCGAAGAGATGAACAAAATTTGTAACAATTCTCAAAGAGGTCAACAAAATTTTAGTACTTGACATTCTAAAATGCGTCAACAAAATCTATGAACCCACTGATGTATAAAATAGGCTCGTTAAACCCAATGACGTATAATTAAACAGACTCATTACAAGTGCGTAACGGGGTAACTGCCTTCGTTACCTTCATTCTCCAACTTAATGCTCTTGACACGGGTTCATTTGATCATACGTCATTGTGCGAACCTAACATTAATAAAAATGTAAAAAAAAATATATCCATCCCAGGGTAGGTCCATAAACCACAAACTAAAATGTCAAATAATTTTTCCTCATTATATTCGAGATCTCGCTGTTTCCGTGATCGTCATAACCAAGTTTGACTGTTTTATAATCCTTCTATTTACCCTCCTCACACTCAATTCTGCAAAATTTTGGACCTACCCTCCAAACAAAGTGTCGACAAATTCAACAGGGCTGCTATTCTGAATCATCTCCCATCCCGAGGTAGATAACATTATTAACTTAATTATGCAAAATATATTATTTTGTTAACTTAATTAGATTGGATTGACAAGCAGTATTCATATTTTTCCGTTATTTGAACAGTTTTACAATGTCAACCTATGAAATATTAATTTTAAAACAGTTTATTTAACATCATTTGACCATCAGTGTGGCCATAAATAAAGCTAAGTGTAAAAAAATAAAATGTACAAATTAATCGCTGTTTACCTCCCTGAGAAGATTCAGAATAGCACCCCGGGTGTAAAAAAAAGTAAGTATTTTTCCTATTAGAGTTGCCAGAGCACGGACTCAGTAGTGCCAATGTAAGACATAACAAATGGTCCAGTAAAATATATTATAAAACACTTAATTATTTGTCTTTTACATAACATTTTAATACAATTTTTAGTCGGACATTTTGTCAAATGAAAAACACATTGAAACAAAGTTTGCCACCAACTTATTTCCAATTATGAAGCATTGCTCAATTGATAGTATTTTAACTATAGTTTTTAAAATAAAGCTTGATTAGAATGACAGCTGTCAGGAAAAGTGACGACATAACTTTGTAGTAACGTCTACGGAGTGATTTATATTGACACACGAAAAATCATTCGTTTGGCATGTTCATTTATTTGAAATATAAATCAACATAATTATATAAAATCAGCTTTAAAACTAAAATAAATCTAATTATTAACGACGTTTCTTACAAGGTTACATCATTTTGCAAAAATATTAGAGATGAAACAAATTGATAGAATAAAAAAATATCTCATTTGATGTTGTTCATGAAAAAAAGTATAAATGTCGTATTTTTTTATAAATAATTGTCTTAAACACACTATAATAGGCTTGTTTTTGCGTTTTTATATCAATTTTTGGAAACAGAGTTTCATGTTTGCATGAAATAACTGATAAAATCGATTTGATCAGTGATCGGTAATTTCCCATCTAGTGATGTCACTAGTGTGACATTAGCTATATTTTAAGGACTATAGTGGTTAGCGTGTCTGCCTACCATCCGTGAGGTCTCGGGTTCGATTCCCGATAATGATATGAAATATTTGTTTAAAATGTGTTTTTTAATGCGAGATATTTCATAGTCCCGACCGTCTCCTGAAGCGTAAGGCTGATCACCTTACCTTCGTGTGAAAGATGGCTGATGCAATGCCCTGTGCACCACAGAGTACTGTAACGAAGACAAGAATGCTCCAAAGCAAACAAACCAGCCTGAAGTCAGCTGTCAAACTAAAAAAAAAACTTTTATTTGTAATGCCAACTACCGACATAAGCAGAGAAAAATAGAGACATACTTCGGGATAACGGTAGTTGAAAAATGAAATTAACATTTTTTAATTTCGATAGGAGTAAACAATTTTTTTTTATATTTGACACAAGTTTTGTAAACGACCCAGGCTACGTAATACATAAATTATTTAACAACATTTCAAAGACACGTTTGCAAATGCGTGGAACAAGTGGAATTTGACAAACTCGCATATTTACAAAAGTCGCATATGCGTCCTAAAAATTGTATTTAACAAAGTTGCACTTAAACTATTCACATGAGCATTCACTAATATAGATTTAACACACTCGCAAAATTACAGTGACCGCATACGAATTCTCAAAATTGCACTTAACGAACTCGCATGTATACTGAGTTTTCGCGGGCATTCTCTCATTTGTATTTAACAAATTTGCATGCGACATTCATCATCATCGTTACCTTTCCGCAGGCAGAATCAAAGCACATGTATGAATGTGGAAGAAGTTAGAAATGTATGTGTGGCGGTCCATTCTCTCTGCTAACCCTTACGGTGAAATGGCGTGATGGTAGTAGTAGTAGCGACCGAGCCAGTATTTTTGTCTTTTTTATAAAATAAATATTAGCGTTATTATTATATTATAGAAATATAATTGACTAAAATATTTCAATTTCGGTGGCCATTTTTAATGAGTTGTAAATAACTCACTATTAGAAAATGGAAATCAAGTTGGGGTACAGTGGGGTTAGAACCCGTGACCTCTGATCCATGAAAAAATATATTAATGTTTTTTTTTTATTTAAATTATTTATTGACAATTCTTGATGGAATTCCATTGTAATGACGTAATAACTTATATTTACATTTAAGTTATAAATTTAAAACTACTTGGTACACTTCCACTTATTTATTTTGAACAATTAGCGCTTTCACCCTCTAATGGGCATCTTCAGATTGGCTAATTGGTCAAATAAATAAGTGGAAGTGTACCAAGTATTTTTAAATTAATAAATTATATGTACATATATGTTATTACATCATCATATTTATATGTCAAACATTAGAAAATAACTTTTTAATTTGTAGAATCTTGATTTCATGATTTCCTTTCAATATTTAACAAACTCGCATGTATACTATGTTCGCTTGTGGCGTTCACTAATTCATATTTAACAAATTCGCATGTACACTGTAATTGCACGGGGCGTATTCCAATCTGTATACAACTAGCAGCTAAGCTATTTCCTTAATAAAATTTACTAAAACAGCATTAATTAACATTACAATAATATTTTAGAATTTTTCATAAGAATTTTTTATTTTACAATTTCTTACAAACTAGGAATACATCTTTAAAAAAAGTTGGAATATTTTAAGTAGATTAACAATATCGAGGACATTTAAGTAAAATTAAAAAAAATACATAAAAAAAAGTGCAGTTTCTTAGACAAATGTGGGGTAAAATCGCGTCACAAAGCGGCGATATTTAGACAAAGATTAGATTACACCCCTAGAAAAGATGTATTTATTACATGGAAAATATTGCAGAGAAGGGATATAGAATTATAGGCATGTACAGGGTTTACAACCCGTCATTTTCTGGCTTAATTGAACACTTTACAGTTTTACTATTAGTACAACAGAGATGAAGAACATTCTAGAGAAGGGAATAAAGAAGTCTAGGCATCCACGGGGCTTTTGATCCGTCATTGGCTGGTTCAAGTGGCCACTTTTCACACTGTGTAACACATTCACCACTCTGCCTATATTTCTTAGATTATTCCATCTGTTGACGTTTGTGAAGTTAAAGAGCTAAAACCTTTATTGTTGGGGGTGAGATTCATCCAATTGAATTATTTCACCTACATAATTGGCAACGCTTTAAAACATTTTTCAATTTTTATTCATCTTGGATAGGGTGGATTTATCGACTATGTTTTGTATTTGTCCAAATTTTTGTAGACAAGGACGGACTGGATTCAACCCCCTAGGGAGCTGTCAATATCAACAAATTACAACAGAGATGAACAACGTCAACAGATGGAAGAGTCGAGGAAATGTGGATGTTTAAACATGAGCAGAATGGTGAATATTACACAGTGTGTAAAGTGGCCACATAAACCAGCCAACAACAGGTCATAATCCCTGTAAATGCCTAGACTTCCATATTCCCTTCTCAAGAATGTTTTCCCTCTCTATATTCCTTCATTTCTTTCATCTGTTGATGTTTGTGAAGTTAAAGAGCTGAAACCTTTATTTATGCGGGTGAGATTCAGCTAATTGAATTATTTCACCTACATACTAGACTAGGCAACGCCTGAAAATGTTATTTTTTCAATTTCTATACTTCTTCATGGACCAGGTGGATTTATCAACAATATTTTGAGTTTGTCCAAATTTCTGTAGACACCGCATAAATAAAGGTTTCAGCTCTTTAACTTCTATATAGATGTTCAAATATAGGCAGAACGGTGAATGTTACACAGTGTGTAAAGTGGCCACTTAAACCGGCCATTGACAGGTCATACGCCCTGTAGATGCCTAGACTTCTTTCTATATTACCTTCTCTTAAATGTTCTTCGTCTCTGTTGTAATATGTTAGTACATATATATGAATAAATAAAATTGAATTCCAAAATGGCGAATGTTACACGGTGTGTAAAGTGGCCGCTTAAACCAGCCAACGACAGGTCATAGTGAGACCTGTAGATGCCTGGACTTCCATATTCCCTTCTCAAAACTGTTTTCCCTCTGTTGAAACAAAATTCAGAAAATTTAAAGACACATATTTTTCGCCGAGTTTCGCCGCCTACCGGCTGTAGCAGTAGAGCGCGGCGGCCTGCGCGAGCACGGCCAGCAGCAGCGCGCCGAGCGCCAGCGGGCCGGCGCGGGAGGGCTCCGGCGGCGGGCGCAGGCGGCGCACGGCGGCGCCCACGCTGGCCAGCGCCGCGCGCTGCTCCTGCAGCGCGGCCTCCACGCGCAGCAGCGCCGCCGCCACCGCCTGCTGGCTGCGGACAGACAGACTCGCAATTAATGTGACTCGTTCATTTAACGACCGACAAACGCTTTCACGGACCGTTGGCAACAATATATAGTGTCCATGCGGCTCGGCTGCGGAATCATCTCCCATCCACCATCAGACATGTTACTACATTATCTCTGTTCAAATCACGTCTGAAGAAACATCTCCTTTCTCTTCCTTAATCTCTCCTCCTTTCCTCTTTTTTCCTTCTTCCCATTAAGTAATAGTATTGATTTAAGGTAATACATTTATTTGAACAAACAAACAAACCATCACGCCGTTTCCTCGTAGGGGTAGGCAGAGAGGCTAGAACGCCATAACATTCTATCTTGGCATACAGACCTCGCTTCCTCTACATTCATACATCTTCTCTGCACGCACGTCGATTATTCCTACTTTTGACATGTCCATCTTCAAGTATTTGATGGACTCGATCGTGCCATGTCTTCCTCGTTTTCTGCATCCATCAAAATTTGCATCGTAGATCCTTTTAGCCGTTCTTTCGCCGTCCATTCGCTCCACATGTCCGAACCAACGCAGCACCCCTTTCTTGATTCTGTCAATAATGCATGTCTCAGCCTTACACACTTCACGGATCTCGACATTTATTTATATTTTTTAAAATAAAACTTTTATTTTATCGGTTTGTTGGAAGAAATTGCTATATGGCAATAAGCTCGCTAATGTACGAGGCATATCCATTTTCCATAACCGGTTTCACGTTGAAAAATTTTTTAGACGCAAAGCTGTGCCCAAAATATGAACTAAATTTAAAGTAGGTTCAGTGTAATTGACCATTTTGTTGAAGTGTCTAATTTTGACATTTTACTAAATTGTGACATCCGGTTGACGCGTGTTTAGGAAGAATAAAGTCTTCACATCAATAAATTACGATGCAGAATGTTTAAAAATTTGCTATTAGATATAATATGGAAAGAAGATTGTAAATAGTTATCATAAAAGTCTGAAACAGTTTTGCCGCGATGTAAATGACAGCTGAAATTCTGTGTTGCCATACTAAAAAAAGTGATACCATATAAATAAAATTTCCCAATATTTAGGGAAAAAATCATTGAGGGCAAATCAAAAAATTTTTTTTTGTGTTTTTAAGGTTAAGTACCTTTTAAATGAAGTAAACTTTTAAATGAACATCAACATCATTATTATTATAGTAAAACCTCGTTTTTACATTCCTCGATTTGACGTTTTCCCGTTTTTTACGCCGAAATGTCCAGATCCCATTTTTTTTCCATACATTCTCATTCAAATACTCCCCCAATAAAAGTTTTTGTTTTTTTTTATGACCCCGGTTTTACGTTGAATTTTTTTCAAAACTCATTCGATCTGTCAAAAGACGAGCCGCGCGCCGCCGCTTGAATGGAAAATAAAATCGAGGTAAATAAAAAAAATGTGTAAATTATTGTCTCAACCTAAATTCAAAGAAGGCGCAGTGGAATTGACCATTTTGTTTATGTGTCTGATTTTGACATTTTACTAAATAGTGACATGCGGTTGACGCATGTTTAGGAAGATTAGTCTTTACATCAATAAATTACGATGCAGAATGTTTAAAAAATTGGCGATAGAAATATTATTTGAAGTTGAAGATAATGTGAAAAATAGATATTTAAACGGTTTTCATAAAAGTGTGAAATAGTTTTGCCGCGATGTAAATGACAGTTGAAATTCTGGGGTGCCATACTAAAAAAAGCGATACCGTATGAATAAAATTGCTTAATATTTTAGGGAAAAAATCGTTGTATGCATTTTATGCAAATTCAAATGTTTATTTTCGTGTTTTGAAGGTCAAGTACCCAGATAAAAATATTTAAATATTTTTATTCAATTAAAAATAACACATATTGCTTGAAAAATTACAAAATATTTATAATTATATCATTGCTAAATATGAATAATCCTTAATCTTACAATTTTTCTGTAGTATATTTTGCATAGTCTTGTAAAATAATTATATTTTAATGAAATTCAATTTTTTCTATACATTTTTCATTCCCTCATTTTAAAGTTTTCCTCAGTTTTACGTTTTTTTGTTGCTCCCTTGAAAAACGTAAAACAGGGGGGTTTACTGTATGTAGAAAAAAAAGCATGCTGCAAAGCAAAATAAAAGGTGAAAAAAAAATGGATATGAGAAAAATGTTAGAATTAAAAAGGAAACTGTAAAAAATTTGCATGTGGATGTATCAGTGGCGAATGGTGATTTTATTTACAGGTAAGTTATAAACAAATATCACATATTTGTACCTACATAGGAGGTACATAATATAATGTAAGTAATATATACTATAAATTGATATTTTTCTGTGCTTCTGTGTGATACAACAACTCTCATCCATGAAATCAACTCAAACCACGTAACTTCGTGATGTATTATATTATAAAGATATATTATCCATTACTTTAATACATAACTCATTAAAAAATAAATTTAAAATACCACGATGAATTGAAATGTCAACAGGCCGAATTGTTCTAGAAATTAATAGTGCTAAAAACGGCCGCGTCGAGCGCCATATGTCCGTCCTGCATATGACGCATGAAAGTAATTATGGTCCTATGTCATAAGTACCATCTCAAAGAAAAATAGCCCTTAAGAAATATTGTTTGAAATACTGTTTTCCAAATCAAGAATCTTCAAATAATTTGTGTAATCTGCAAGTTTAATCTAGGAGAAAAAACCCGCACTGGGGTTAAGACATTCAAAATACAGTAAACTTATTTGTATGAAAACATTTTTGTTTATATTTGGAATATACGCGTATTATATGTACAATAATATTAATTTAACAACAATATTTTGAGTTTGTCCAAATTTTTGTAGACAAGGACTGGATTCAACTCCCTGGAGAGCTGTTTATATTAACATATTACAACAGAGATAAGAACATTTAAGAAAAGGTAATATAGAAGTCTAGGCATCTACAGGGCTTATGACCTGTCAATGGCTGGTTTAAGTGGCCACTTTACACACTGTGTAACATTCACCATTCTGCCTATGTTTGAACATCTATATTCCTTCAATTCTTTCATCTGTTGATCTTTGTGAAGTTAAAGAGCTGAAACCTTTATTTATGCAGGTGAGATTCATCTAATGTCTATGTCTACAAAAATTTGGACAAACTCAAAATATTGTTGATAAATTACCTGGTCCATGAAGAAGTGTACAAATTGAAAAAATTACATTTTCAGGCGTTGCCTAGTATGTAGGTGAAATAATTCAATTAGATGAATCTCACCCGCATAAATAAAGGTTTCAGCTCTTTAACTTCACAAAGATCAACAGATGAAAGAATTGAAGGAATATAGATGTTCAAACATAGGCAGAATGGTGAATGTTACACAGTGTGTAAAGTGGCCACTTAAACCAGCCATTGACAGGTCATAAGCCCTGTAGATGCCTAGACTTCTATATTACCTTTTCTTAAATGTTCTTCATCTCTGTTGTAATATGTCAATTAATTAAACATTTATAATAAATACCTACGCTAAATTATAAATATTGTATATACAAGAGATTGTCAGCGCAAAAATGTGACGCTCGTGTAAATTAGACGGGCTTTTTTACTTACATTATTTATGGGAACTTACACTAAAATTGAGCCACTTAGTACACTTGGCATTCCTTTCATACTACTTCGTCAATGTGCTATCATATAAAATCCTTTTTAAAATATGCTATTCATTATGAGGTGCTAATTATGAATTATCATCAAAAAGGATCAAACGGCTGAGTCGGCATTTTAAAGAAATTGTCAACTGATTAAGTGCCTCATTACTGTATGTAAATTCTGATAATATTGTACGGAGTCTGGATGGATGGGTAAAAAACTTAAAAAACAGCACCCAGCAAAATTTAAACGGGGTTTTTTTTAAACGCTGTTTTTGAACAGCGTAGGCTAACAGCTTTTATTAAAATGGTGAAGTTTTCCCATTTCTTTTTTACTCTGTTGTGTTTGTGTCAGCCTCGCGGTGTAGTGGTCAGCGCATTTGCCTACCATGCAAGAGGTCTCCATATCGATTCCCGAAATGGTTGACATTAAATATTTAGAGGACTGGCACCTAAAGCGTAAGATCTGATCATCTTACCTTTGTGAAACAAAAATGATCAAGTTACGCTGCGATTGGTTTGCCGATGCAGTGCCCTATGCACCATGAGGTGCGGAAAGCGAATTATGATGTTGTGGAAACACCTTCAATTTTTGGTGTTCTTTTACAATGGTGACGACTTTGTACTGTTTAAAATTTTGTTTTAAGAATACGGATAGACAAGGGCATGAGACTACGCGGGTGTGGGGTGGAGTGGAGACGGGCAGGGGAGATTTTATGCGTATATGCAGTCGCGTGCACAGAGTTTTTAACTAGGGCAGGCAGTAGAATGTAACATTTAATTATTTTTTTTGTATCAATTTTAATTTAGGAGTGCATCTTCCTTTGCTAATAATATTTTTTTGTCCATAAACGATAGCCGAGAAAACGCGTTGTTTCTTAAAACGATTAAACACACATTTCCGTCACTATCACAAGTTTTACAAAACTCCATTTCAATTTTATCATCAACAAAACGCATTGATCGCGTATACAAGAACGAATGCGTGAAGAAAATAGGCATTTTTAGTTCGTGCCTCTGCCGTTAGCGGCGTGCCGATCGGAACGATACGCGACTTGGCGCATTTTTCAAATTTTACAAATAGTAACTTGCATATTTTATATTATTTTTTGTTCTTGTTTTCATAAAATTCTTACAATTAGGGTAGGCACTGCTTATGTGCCCATGTGGAACGCACGCCACTGCGTATATGTGTATGCACTTCTTCCTTGGGAGATTATAATAGGTAGGTATTATAGATAAAGATTTTGAGTAAGGGCGAAGTGCAGAAATGTTAATTTTATTTACTTCTTCCGGTATAAGCTTTTACTTGCTGATTCCGGCATTCTTACTTTCTCCGTTGAGGTAAAATTTGCAGTGCGAATAGGGAACTGACGGTTCAACGATCGGGCGGACACCACTCATCGGGGCTGCGGTTCCGTCTCACAAACAGACCTGTATTCTGCATTCCAACAGGACACAAATATGGCGGTGGAATAGCCTACCTTTGAGAAGGAGTTCTCGGGTTGTGGTGGGAGTTGGTCGAATCAGTTTCCGAAGCCGAGTGTTCCGTCTGCAAGCGAATGAGTTACGTACATTAATTTATATTCCAACGGAGATGGATTTTTAAAAGGGAATACGGAAGTCTGGGCATTTGGAGCGAAGCATTTTTATTTTAAAAATATTTAATATGTACAGGGAAAATATTGAAGTGCGTAACGTTGATGGCTGAGAATTACCTCTGGTAGTGGGCGCGTCTGTAAGCTGGTTCTAGAAGTGACCGTATGGTTTTGTCTTCTCAGCGTCTTGATGATATAGTCTTCCTCGTACTCCAAGACGTCCACAGCGTCGTCCCACGGACTGTGGAATATACACAATGATAAATAATTAGTACAGTAAAAGCTCGTTTTTATGTTCCTCAATTTCATGTTATACTCGACACCGGATTTACATTGAAATATTTTCGAAACTCATTTGATCTGTCAAAAGACGCCGGGCCGCGCGCCGCCGCGTTTGCCCAAATTGGTGAATAAAATCAATGTAATAAAAAAAATGTGTAAATTGTTATCTCAATCTAAATTTGAAGTAGGTTCACTGTATTTGACCATTTTGTTTAAGTGTCTAATTTTGACATTTCACTGAATTACGATGCAAAAAGTTTAAAAATTTGGTAATAAAAATATTATTTGAAGTTATAAACATAATTTGAAAAGAAGATAGTTTAAACAGTTATCATAAAAGTGTGACAGTTTTGCCGCGATGTAAATGACAGTTGAAATTTTGTGGTGCCATACTAAAAAAAGTGATACCATATAAATAAAATTTCCTAATGTTTAGGGAAAAAATCATATTATGGATTTTATGCAAATTAAAATTTTTATTTTACTGTTTTTAAGGTTAAAAAAAGTACCTACAATAAAATATTTAAACATGTTTTTTAAGAACCTGGTGCCCTCTAAAGTGGAAAAGTGTGGTTAAGACTCGGGAGGCATCCGCAGTTTACGGCCCAGCCAACCATATTGCCTTCGCTCGGTGACAGTTGAATGGCGAATGAGAATCGGTTTGAGGTCACCACTGGAGTTCATCAAGGTTGCGTCCTTGCACCGTCCCTTATTACAATCCTTAAAATTCCACTACATCGAGGAATATCGATCTCATCCTCCCAAAACTTTGCGACCTAGAGAATGTCGACGATGCGGATATAAAACATGAAAATAGAAATGATCCAAGACTTACGTGAAGTTGTGATAGTTATATTGGTAGGTGGTGTGGGACGCCTCGCTGCCGTGCGATTGTGGAATGGATTGACCTGCAAAATTCAACCGTGTTAAAAAATAACAGAGACTTGTCGACAATGTGTTGTGACAATGTTTCGAGGGTTTTACTGTGCATACATACCGTCAGTGAAGAGGGCCTTATTGAAGTGCCTGGGCTGCCAGGCCCCTAGACCCAGTTCCCGGGCGCGCTCCCTCTGCCCCTCCTCTATAATGGTCTTCTGTTCAGTGGCCGCAACCTGAAAATTAAACACAGTGAAAAACTTGGTTAAAACCAAAAACGAGAGCAGAAATGGCGAGATCTCGGATGTGACGAGGAAACATCTGCTGACGTTTTGGTTTGTGCCTTTCTCCGTACATTTATTCACTTTTCTAACGGGCTTCTTCTCAAATGTACCGAACAAAACTATTGTCGATAGTCGAGCGAAGCGTCTTCGATCGTTTAAAAAAAATCGAAATAAGAATCTAAGTGATAAAATTCAAACGGGGTACAAGCTTAGAACCGATGTCCATGGGCATTGGGATCAGTTTACGTTTATGAGACTATGTAGTGTCTAAGTACCTGAACATGCATATAGATCTCCATCACAGTGGCGCCCAACGTGGGGCCCCATATCAAACCTTTAGTAAAATTATTATATGAAACAGTAACTTCATGATTTTCTTGTCATATTAATACTTTATCGGCATCGTGGTGTAATGGTCAGCGCGTTTGTATACCATGCAAAAGGTTTCGGGTTCGACAGAATCAAGAAAGGGGTGCTGCGTTGGTTAGGACATGTAGAGCGAATGGACAGCGAAAGAACGGCTAAAAAGATCTACGATGCAAATGTTGATGGACGCAGAAAACGAGGATGACCGAGAAAGACATGGCACGATCAAGTCCATCAAATACTTGAAGATGGACTTGTGAAAAGTAGGAATAATCGGCGCGCGTGCATGAGAAGATGTATGAATGTAGAGAAAGCGAGGTCTATATGCCAAGATAGAGTGTTATGGCGTTCTATCCTCTCTGCCTACCCCTACGGAGAAATGGCGTGATGGTTTGTATGTATGTATAAATAAATAGAACAAGAATGGAATCCTTACTTGATCCTCGTTGGCGATGGCCTCCGACACTTTGCTCCAGAGCCTCTGGCTCTCGAACTCCCCGAGCCTCTCGGGAACGACCAGCTGTCGCTTCAGCCTCTTGCCTTTGAGTTCGCCGGCGTCCATCAGCAGGACTTCCTCCTGTAGAAAACAACAAGGAAGTTCAGTATACTTCATACTCAAAGCATTGTCGATACTGCAATCGATGTATATTTCACCTGTGACTTCTTGTCCCTGAGGTCGATGCGCCCGTCCCAGTGTCCCTCGATGGTGGCCACGGTGTCCTTGTGATGGCGGATCCTTCCGGAGACCATGTTGATGCTGTCGGATCCTCCGATGAAAGGCTAAACAAAATGAAAACGGGTTTCAGTCGGTTAGGCCGGAGGTTCCTGAACATATTTGACTATTATCAGGTGACTCGACCGGGGTTTCCCCTTAATGTTTTTTCTATGGCATCACTAAAAACCACTGTCATATAGATCGCTGCAAAACTGTTTCACACTTTCATGACAACTTTTTAAACCATCTTTTTTATAAATTTAAGTATTTCGATTGTTATATTTTAAACATCGCAATTTATTGACATCAAAACTTTATTGTTCCTAAACGTTTGTCAACTGCGTTTCATGATTTGTACAAGTCAATATGACGTTTTTGTTCAAATGAAAACTGAAACTAACCCTAAAGGAAGACACTTAAACAAAAAGATCAATTTCACTGCACCTGCTTTGAATTTAGGTTTAGACAATAATTTATCCTTTATTAGTTGTTTGCCTATTTTTATTCTTCATTCGCGTGTCACACGCCACCGCGCACAGACCGCGGCACCATTATTACGACGTAATTTTGGCTTTTTTGACACATCAAATGAATTTGGAAAATTTTTAAACGTAAAACCGGGGTGTTGAAAAATGTAAAAAACGTTAATTGGGGGGAATATTTGTGTAAAATATATGGAGTAAAATGGGTCCTAAACATTTCGATGTAAAAATCGAGAAACGTAAAAACGATATTCTTAATCAGGTAGAAGAATTTGTGTACCTGGGAAGTCTGTTTGCTAGGGACGGAAAGGCCGAGAAAGATATTGAAAGGAGGGTGAGTGCCGGGAACAGGGTGAACGGTGCACTAAAATCTACTTTGGCAAAAAAATGTTTATCGCAGGAGGCCAAACTAGCAGTTCACAACAGAGTTCTAGTTCCAACTCTAATGTATGGGAGCGAAGTATGGAATTGGAAAAATAATGATGAGAGTAGGTTGAATGCTGTCGAAATGCGATCCCTCAGGCGAATGTGTGGTAAAACGATGTATGATAGGCGCACAAATGTCGAGATCCGTGAAGTGTGTAAGGCCGAGACACGCATTATCGACAGAATCGAGAAAGAGGCGCTGCGTCGGTTCGGACATGTAGAGCGAATGGACAGCGAAAGAACGGCTAAAAGGATCTACGATGCGAATGTTGATGGACGCAGAAAACGAGGAAGACCGAGAAAGACATGGCACGATCGAGTCCATCAAATACTCGAAGATGGACATGTCAAAAGTAGGAATAATCGGCGTGCGTGCATAAGAAGATGTATGAATGTAGAGGAAGCGAGGTCTGTATGCCAAGATAGAGTGTTATGGCGTTCTATCCTCTCTGCCTACCCCTACGGGGAAACGGCGTGATGGTTTGTTGGTGTTGTTATTAAAAACGAGGTTTTACTGTAAATAAATTTAGATACCACAATACATCAGTACACCGACAAAATGAAGTCACTGCGCTGTTCATGTAATAGCCAGGGTAGGGATCTGTTCTCACCTTCAGTTTGAAGTCGACTTCCGCCGTATAGTCGGTCGCCGGGCAGTGGATGGTCACGCGTCCGCCGAGCTCCATGGACAGCGTCCCCAGCAGCAGGCCCTTGCAGTGCGCGTACGGCGACGTGCAAAGGTAGGCCTCGCCCAGCGGCAACAGCGCCACTCGGGCTACCCCCTCCAGGATGGCCGATGTCGAGTTGCCTAAGACAGAACTCACCATCGTCATCGCCCCAAATACACAGTGGACCTAGTGTAAAGGCCGTCATGTACATCATTAATGCGTCTGTAAAAAACCATCGCAGGTTTCCAAGAGAACATTGCGAGCAGATTTGTAATTTTGAAATCGCTCCGCTCAGTGAGTCCTGCTGATTGGTGAATGGCTTCCCGTAAACCGGAAATTTATCACAACACACAATCACCAGTTGATTCGGAAGAACTAGTGACGTCGTTTAAAGTAGCACATTTAACATTTTAACAAAGTTTGAGTATGTCCATTTGGACATTTGCTTGCAGACTGGCTGGATTTCCTCCCTAGGGAAAACATTATTGAGAAGGGAATATGGAAGTCTAGGCATTTACAGGGCTTATGACCTGTCATTGGCTGGTTTAAGTGGCCACTTTACACACTGTGTAACATACACCAATCTGCCCATGTTTAAACATCCACATTTCCTCAACTCTTCCATCTGCTGACTTTCGTGAAGTAAAGGAGCTGAAACCTTCATCATGCGGGTGAGATTCATCCGGCTGAACCAAATCACCTACTGGGCAACGCCTGAAAACAATTGTCCAATTTTTATACTTCTTCTTTTACCAGGTAGTTAATTCAACGATGTTTGAGTATGTCCAAATGCTTGCAGACTGGCTGGATTTCCTCCCTAGGTTTCAGCTCCTTTTCTTCACAAAAGTCAACACATGGAAAAGTTGAGGAAATGTGGACGCTTAAACATGGGCAGATTGGTGTATGTTACACAGTGTGTAAAGTGGCCACTTAAATCAGCCAATGACTGGTCATAAGCCCTGTAAATGCCTAGACTTCCATATTCCCTTCTCAATAATGTTTTCCCTCTCTGTTGCAATAAACTTAAATAGTTAACATTTTCACTGTAAACATTATAAGCAGTTGGGTTGGCTCACCGTAGAATTTGGATTTGGCCAGGATGGTAGCTTCTATGGCGAACCCTTCCTTGCGGTTGGACACGTAGAACGCGGACACGGGGGGGTGATGAGAGACCTACAAATGAAAACTCGAGGATAATCAAATTGGTTAGTGAAATTCCTAGTCGGAAGTCCATTGTAATTTATTAAATTAGCTGAATCCGGCAATCGCAGATTTTAAGAGCTATAAACATGCTCAGCGCAGAGCTCATCATTTTGCGAAAAAACGCATGTAAATGGATCCAGTGGTTATTTTGTCTATCGAGGACACACATACAAACATTGCCTTTACTGACTGTTGAGTTTGAATTCCATTTTGATAACTTTTTTTAACTGAGACGTAAAACAATATGCTTCGGTAGATTTATTAACAATATAACAGACTGACGTGTGTCAAAATATGAGCACGCTGTCACTAGCCGTTTGGTTGCTACAGCGGCGTGAAGTTGGTAACACTTCGTGCACCTACCCCTGTATAGATGTAAAATTATATTAATATCGGGTAATAATTTCTTGACAATCAATAATAAGCAAACTCCACACT
Source organism: Micrasema longulum (assembly GCF_059751315.1). Taxonomy (NCBI): domain Eukaryota; kingdom Metazoa; phylum Arthropoda; class Insecta; order Trichoptera; family Brachycentridae; genus Micrasema; species Micrasema longulum. The sequence continues at coordinate 29,274 of NW_028277589.1, read as the reverse complement.
CCTTGATTATATAGATGTCTGTTATCCAGATGCTAATTCTGAACTGCTTGATAAGTTGGAACTATTGCAGAATGCTTATTTATTATTTTATTTTATTCTTTTATTTTTTTTATTTTACATAAACCGCATAAATTGTCTTCATGATTATGATTAAGTGAAGGCCCTAGGTGGGAGCCTTGCGGGACGCCAGACTCACCTGTTCCGAGACGTAGTACGTCCTCGTCCCGGAGTCCGGATGCAGCCAGGAGCAGCGGAAGGTCTCCCCGAGCACCGGGTTGTAGGGCTTCTTGAGCCCCCTCGGCTTTCTGTACAGTCCGGAGAGATACCAGGCCAGGATGGTCTTCATCCTGTCCAGAGGAGATGTCTGCTTGCAAGCCCTGAATAAAGAAATATTCCGAAAACTTTGCATCATCAAAATTCACTGTCCACACGCCGTGATGCATAGGGCGCTGCATTCGTACTCCTGTTGCAGGGCATCTATACGATTCTATTCTTGTAGATGGGGATCAGTACTAAATGAGCTTGAAAGTGCATATGCTATTGCAGCAAAGAGGAAAAACATTTTTGAGAAGGTAATATGGAAGTCTAAGCATTTATAGGGCTAATGACCTGTCATTGGATGGTTAAAGAGGCCACTTTGCGCACTGAGTAACATTCACTGTTCTGCCTATGTTCAAATTTCCACATTTCCTGAACTCATCGATCTGTTGAGTTTTGTGAAGTAAAAGAGCCGTAAATGTTATCTGTCTCTGGTGCAATAGGTTTTAACATTGAAAACATGTTTAAAATACTGTTAAATAAGCTCCCAATGTCGCTGCAACCTGAGTAGATCTATTATGACGGGTCGCCGTAAGTTAGTTCTTGCCCTCCAGGCACTTCTAGTCAAAGTGCTTTCCATGCCATAGGGCCTGTTCTGGGAGTTTAGTACGCTGGTTGCGTAGAGGTATAATGACATTTCCTATCGCCGCAGACGTAGCCGATCTAAGCTTAAGACATTTTGAGCGAGTTCTCTCGTTACCTGGCGAGGATGTCCGAGTGGTAGAAGGAGTCCGAGAGCTTGTCAAGGAAGGACCTCGGCTCCAGGATAAAGGTCGGCAGCACGACCTTGGACAGGTCCATACCGGGTCGCACCTGCTTGATGAGGAACCACAGGAGGCTCTTGTTTTCTTCGCCCAGTTCCTCCACCACCTCTCCTGACTGGAAGCGAGTGGATGTTAGTCTTTACAAGTGCACATGTACGCAATTTCTGTAGCATGCATACGCGAGTTCTCTAACTTGAATACACAATCACTCTAGCATTTATACGCGAACTCTCTAACTTAAGTACACAAGCTCTCTAGCTTGCATACGCAATCTCTCTAACATGTACACGCGAGTCTCTCGAGCTTACATACGGAAGCCCTCTAGCATGCATACGCAAACTCACACAAGCTCTCTAGCTTGCATACAATGCATACATAAGCTCTCTAGCTTACATACGGAAGCTCTCTAGCTTATATAGATGAAGTATACGGGATTTAACAAAATATTTCAATTATAAGAGGGAAATAAAAATATTTTTAAAATGCAAGAAATTATGGTGACCTAGTTAGTATTAATATTTTGGCAATAGCGTAATGTGTATATACATAATGTATTAATATTTATTATTTATTAAAGTATTTAAAAAATTGAAAAAAAAAACTCATAAAATGAGTCCCTCGACATGGGATTTCCCAATGAGGAATACATTATAACCAAATCATGTATATTTTTATACCAATGAAATGCCAAACATCTAATGAATAAATAATCTCTCTAGCTTACAAAAGTTTTAGTACATATGTACACTCTCTAGTTTACATACATACTACACTATCTCTTATCTTCTCCTAGCTTACATGTATATGCTACTTCTCAAACACAAGCTCTCTAGCCCGCATACATCCGCATGCAAGCTCTCTATCACGCATGCAAGCTCTCTATCCGGCATACCTGGGGCACGTGGTCCGAAGGCTCGTCGGCGTAGGCGTTCTTCAGCACGGTGAGGACGCCACCCTCTTCGGGCTCCGCCTTCCCGGGGGCCCGCTCCGAGTCCGAGTCGCTCAGCCCGGCTCCGTCCAGCTCTGTGGGCGAATACGGGCTCTGGGTACAGGGCGCTAGGGGTGGGATTGGCGCGGCGCGAGGACATACGACGGTGTGGCTACGGCCAGAGGCCTTATTGCAATGAAAACCGGCCGGAATGAAGAATACAGTTCTTTGTGACGAATTTGACAAAGATGAGTAGGTAACTATCGACTGGATGATGGGGACTGACTGAAACTAAAGCTTCAGCCAGAGCTGATGAAAATCAAAACAATCACGTCGTCATCTGATATGATTTTTTAAAGAATCATTGCAATAATTGCTCGAGACCATAGCCATTTCCAAGAATTTTGTGCTGATATAAAGCTAGTGCTATATATACAATGTTTGATAAAAGAAAATTATTATTGTTTTAGGAAAGTTGGAAGCTATCACTGGAGCTGAGAACCAAAGGCCATCAAGTTGAAATAAAGGCCCAATATTCACAAGGAAAGTTAGAAGCTGCAATAGGAGCCGAGAACCAAAGACCATCAAGTTGAAATAAAGGCCCAATATTCACAAGGAAAGTTAGAAGCTGCAATAGGAGCCGAGAACCAAAGACCATCAAGTTGAAATAAAGGCCCAATATTCACAAGGAAAGTTAGAAGCTGCAATAGGAGCCGAGAACCAAAGGCCATCAAGTTGAAATAAAGGCCCAATATTCACAAGGAAAGTTGGAAGCTGCCACAAGAGCCAAGAACGAAATAAGACCAACAAGTTGCTTCGTTTCAATGAAAAGTTAGAATGAAAAATGGTCATCAAGTGGCCCAATCTTCACATGGAAAGTTGGAAGTTATCACAGGAGCCAAGAATGAAGTGGGCCATTACGTTGAAATGAAGGCCCAATCTAAATAAATAAAAATTGGCGTTTCCGTTTCATCAAACAATGCACATACTTTAAGTTTAACAACACAGTGGGAAAACACCTATTATGAGGAGATTTAATGGCACCAGATATAATGGGATTTTTTCGACGTGTTAGAACTTTTGATGGTAAAACAAAGATAGTCAAACAAAGATGGCGCTACGGAAATGCTAATCGCAAAAAATAATGCGTATTTTCAATCTTTTGAACACAATAAGATCAAACTCATCCAAATTTAAAGTTTTATCACGTTCCAAAAAATATCCGATATTATAGAAACGACAGTAGATATTTTTTAATGTTTAGGTACAGGGATTTTATTTGGATTTATTATGTCTTTGCTGTACATATTTAATGCATATTTCTTGTTAGTAGACATAGGATTCGTAAGGTAAATGTAAATGCTAGCACGAGAAACGCTCGATATGGGTTAGCACAAATTTTCTAGCACACAAATCTAAAGGAACTAATAACACACGCTAGCGCATAGAGAGTAATAGGGAAATTAATGCTGAATATTTGAGTGATTGCAACGACAACATATTTTGTAAGCAAATAGAGACATTTTAAATTGAATAATCCATTAGTTTGATAGACCGATAACTGGTGGCTTTGTGAACACATCGGTGTCAATTTTTACAATTAATATTTGTTATATGAAGACTGCTTTCGTTGGTGCGCTGCTTATAATAACTATACCAATTTAAAGCACTGCCTTTTGTCAGAGTTCTTCTTCCTTCAAAAAAGTATCCAAACGGTTGACTGAGCTTCCGGTCGCGATCCCGTAAACTTATGTTGGGGATCCGGGCGTTAGATTTGAGAGCACCCTGACATTTCATGATCACACAGAGGCAATCAGCGGTAAAGCCTCGAAGATGTCAAGATTCGTTCTGCATACTGAGAACTCTTAACAACTCCTCGGTGCGAAGTAGACTCGATGATTTGGGGGCCACGTGAGCGGACATACTTTCTTATTATAGAGAAAATCCAAAAGAAGTTTCTGACATATCTCTGCATGAGAGAATATGGGTCTATCTTATCTCATTTTTATCCATTGTTGCGCGGTATGGTCGATAACCCTGAGATTATGATAAGCATTGGTTTGTATGTTCCTGATAATTACCTAAGACGGCGTCAGTGTAGATTGTTTCATATTCCGATATACAGAAGCACACTGCCGTTGGAAGGGCTATCGCTACGCTGAACAACATCGCTCTGGATGTTGATCTGTTCCATGTACCTGAAGGGGTTTTCCGGAGCAGGATTTTCCTGCTACTTTAAAGAGAGGCTCTTTTATGTATTCTTTTCTTTTTATAATATGTACGTTTTCAATTTAAGTTTGTAGTGTTTAACAATGTTTACGTATGTCCAAATGCTTGCAGACTGGCTGGATGAGTTGAGGAAATGTGGATGTTCAAACATGGGCAGAATGGTGAATGTTACACAGTGTGTAAAGTGGCCACTTAAACCAGCCAATGACAGGTACATTTTTTCCCATACATTCTCATTCATTTATTCCCTCAATGAACGTTTTTTAAGTTTTTCATAACCCCGGTTTTACGTTGAAAATTTTTCGAAACTCAATCGATCTGTCAAAAGGCGCCGAGCCGCGCGCCGCCGCGTAAGCTCAAAATGGTGAATAAAATCAAAGTAAATAAAAAAAATGTGTAAATTGTTGTTCGAAACTAAATTCAAAGTAGGAGCAGTGTAACTGACCATTTTGTTTAAGTGTCTAATTTTGACATTTTACTCAATTGTGACATGCGGTTGACGCGTGTTGAGGAAGAATAGTTTTTACATCAATAAATTAGGATGCAGAAAGTTTGAAAATAGAAATATTATTTGAAGTTATAAACGTAATGTGAAAAGAAGATAGTTTAAACAGTTATCATAAAAGTGTGAAACAGTTTTGCCGCGATGTAAATGACAGTTGAAATTATGTGGTGCCATACTAAAAAAAGTGATACCATATAAATAAAATTTCCCAATATTCAGGGAAACAATCGTTATATGCATTTTATACAAATTCAAATTTTAATTTTTGTGTTTTTAAGGTTAAGTACCTAGATAAAATTATTTATGCGTGAATTTTTTAAAATTCAATAAAAAAATAATACGTTGCAGTTTTGCTTGAAAAAATACAAAATATTTTCAATTATATCATTGGTAAATATGAATAATCCCCAATTATGACCGTTTTTACCATTTTTCTGCAGTTTTTCATTTCCGCAATTTCTGAGTAAAATGCTCGGAAGGCGCGTCAACTTCTCGAGGATGTTTTAGCGTACCTTTTTCCTTGACAATTTGCCCGGCGACGTAGTTGCCCTGTTGCGAATGCCTCTCCGAAATCTGTCGGCCGAGCTTCTGGTCCAGGACGACGGAAGGCAGCTTCTCGTATCGGATCAAGGAGAAGCGATCGGGCGTGGCGTCCCGGCTGCCGTCGGTCGTCGGCGGCGATCGCGAGCGCCCGCCCGCGGCGAACCTCGTCGGGAAGAACGACTCCTGACGCCGGGGGACGTCCGTCGTCACCATCCTCGGCTCGGCCGAACGCCGCCCCGAGAGATGCAGGTTGACGAAGGGCTTTTGCGGCTTCGAGTCGTCAGTCCTTATGGTTATTTCGTTGAACGAACAGATTTTGCGATCTTCGTTTTTACACCTAGCGCTGGATTCCTCTTTCGCGCTGATCTTGAAGAAAGTCGACGGAGTCGACGAACGTCGTTTCGGAAACGCCGAAACGATCCTTAAAAGGTTTTCTTCGAAGAAATTGTGGGTATCTCGATTGCTGGTTCGCGCGAGTATACTGTTATCGTTTTCGATCGCCGTCAAAATAACCGATGGCTTGTCGTGCGGATCGGAAAACGATCGCTTGATCTTTTCCTTGTGTCTATCGTCGCTCTTCTCGCCTAACATTTTGTCTTTTTTCGCGATCTTTTTGTCTTTGAAGATCTTCGTGCGAAGGGACGCAGTGCCGAAGGCGTTCTTCCTGAAGAAATCCAGCCCGAACACGGAGTCTCGTTTTTTTTCCGAGACGTTTTCGCTTTCGTTTCGTCTGAGCACGACTTCGTCGGCTTCGAGCTCCCCCGACGAGAGTTCGTCGCCGCTGAAGGGATCGCCGTCGCAATCGGAATCGCCCGCGAACTTCGAGAGGATGTCGTTCCACCGAACGATGCAGTTGTTCATGTAGACCTCGTTGGCGACATCGTCGCAGTAGTCGGACGAAGAAAAGTCGCCGACGTTGGCCAGCGTCGACGAGGTATCGTCGTGATTCAACCCGTCTTGACCCCGGTCGACTATGATCGCGATCAATTTAGTCACTGAGTATGTTAATCAGTGTTAAATACATACAGAACAAAACAGATGAAAAACAACACACCAATAGTGAACATAAATATACATGTTTTTAATCACACAAAAAACCCAGACGGCACAATATTTGTACAAAGCGTTGCGACGGGATTTTTTATATGCGAGAAAGGAGTGAAAAGGAATTGAGAAAAAAGAAAACAAAACAAATTAGTAAGGAGAAAAATATTCAAATAAAAGACGCTAGACATGCAAAACAAGAGTATGTTGACATAGTACATCATCAATACATATGAGGTATATCCAGAAAATAAGTTCTGTTTGCCATCGAAGAGCCTAGCGCTATTATGAGTTAGCTGATTGTTGTGTACGCTTCGTGGTGCTTGTTTAAAATGCCAAATAAAATTAAAACCCCGCTGCTTGTGAGATAAGGGAGCAACTTACATACGCTATATTCATAGGTGCATACCGAAACGGTATACTTAACTTCTGTACTCTCTACTTGTTATCTCTGACGTCATATGATCGAATTCAACCAATAAGCGACACTGCAACTTTACTCCGCATTCACTAAATAAAAATAAAAGTAGTTCTTTTTTGTATTTTAAATAGTCTTCTGTGATGAAAGTGGCCCAATTAAAGCAAAAAAACTCAACAAAGTTTGAGTATGTCCAAATGCTTGCAGACTGGCTGGATTTCCTCTCTCGGGAGTAATTCATATTTAAATTTATTTCAACAGAGAGGGAAAACATTTTTGCGAAGGGAATATGGAAGTCTAAGCATTTACAGGGCTTATGACCTGTCGTTGGCTGGTAGAGTGGCCACTTAATAGCTGGTGCCAATGACCGGTCATAAGCCCTGTAAGTTAAGCATACCGTCTTGGTAGTTGTCAAAAGTTATAAAAATCATGTTCAAGTGAATGTTTTTTGCTTTTAAAATTTATTTCAACAGAATGGCTGGTGCCAATGCTTCAGGGGCATGTATACCAACATAACAAATTTGGACAATCGGACTCGCCAAACCTGCGAAATTTAAAAATTACCGTTGTTTTCTGAACACTTTTCGCCTTCAGGGTGCCTGGAAGAATGACTAGACAGGTGCCACCGTTTTGTAGCAACAATTCACGGACAGTGTATACTTGTAATGCCGTATTAAACAGACTTCGTGAACTCGGCAATAGTTATTCCCACGTATCTGATATATTTAGTGTAGGGTATTGTTCCTATGGAACAAACCTTTTGAACTTTTTCAAAGATGGTGAATGGTAATTATATTTATTTATTCATGCATTTCATAATATATATGTATACAATTTTTTGTTCACTTTGCCCAGCTGTATGAAACAGTACTTATGATTTTCTTGTTGTATTACTGTAGAATGTTTTATTATTTAAACTTTCTACTGAATATGCTGTATAATATTTAGGTTGATTTTTTAAATATAAATCTTGTATAATTTTTAGGTTTAATTTTTTAAAATAAATCTTGGGTATGAGGAAATTTAGATTTAAAAAAAAATATATTAAGCCAAATATGTTAGTATTATAAATGTTTGTAAAAGGCAGATTTGCCGTTTACGTTAATAAAATAAAAATAATATTACCACACCTCGAACATCACAAAGTTAATAATAATTATTGTTTGAGTCGATTTTCACAGAACCACAGAAAAAAATAACCATTTTTAATTATATTACTTAACCCTTACGCTGCTACGCAGTTTTTCAAGAATCTAATCAGAAATCCTCTTATTTATACATTTTAAAAATATTTTATCGAGTACGTTGTTTTCCAAACACACTACTGTTTTATCAATTAAAAGCAATTCCAAGAAAAATCTTCCATTTCATAAATATCTAATTCAAGCCCAATGGAGTGAGCAAGATAGACAATTCGTGCCGAAAATATACAATTTTCGTACAGCGGTTGTAAACCCTTTCTTAATTGAAAATAAAAACAAACAAAACTGATCTCGTACTGCAATCTCAAGGCGCATTGTTATTATTGAAGCGAAATAATTATGATAGTTTTTTTGTTGATTGCGGGGCAAAGTGCTCTGTTATATATTATTAAACCTACCACTTCCATCAATGCATCTAAACAAAAATTGAGTAAAATATATCTTGAAATTTGTTGCAACAGAGAGGGAAAACATTTTTGCCAGTACTTATGATCTGTCATTGGCTGGTTTAAATCACCACTTTACACACTGCGAAATATTCACTATTCTGGGTATGTTTATACATCCACATTCATGATTATTTTTACATTACCTCAACTCTTCCATCTGTTGACTTTTGCAAACTAAAAGAGCTGAAACCTTTATTGATGTCGGTGAGTTTCATCTGGATAAACTATTTCACCTCTTAGGTAATGCCTACAAATACTTTAAATTTTTTATGCAAGTTATTTTAATCAACAATATTTTGAGTATGTCCAAATGTTTGTAGGGAGTTATTTAGATTGAAACTTAAAGGTAACCGGTAAATTTACTAAGAAGTGATATTATTTCTTGGTAGTTATAATATAATTTTAATTTGAAAAAAATAATGTTTTTGTACAACTGTCTCACAAATTGATATCACTTCTAAGAAAAATATTCCGTTACACTAATAGCTAGTTCACGCATAATGGATTGAGCGAGATAGGCAACAGTTGCCGAAATTACAAACAGCGGAGGTAAATTACATATTTTTTACATTTATATATATTTTTAATCTTACTTTGTTACTCTAACTAACAATTTAACTCTGCAAAGCGTCCTTTTTATTATGAATAAATTTACAAAATAAATCATTCAAAATGATAACGGATAGTGAAAGTGATAAAGAAGTTCAGTCATATCACTCCACTACTTCGGGAACTACACTGGCTACGTTTGGATTTGGATTAATATCGAGCTGATATACCTCATTTACGTTTTGTTTGTAGAATAGTTTGTAGAATAGAGTTTGTATAGTAATAATAACGTTTTGTTAATAGAGTAATAATTACTACCTAATGAACAGCTAAAACATTTTGATTTCCCATTACTGTGGGGGGTACCCATTATAATAAATTAACAAATGATTTTTTAATATTCAAACGTCCTAATTGACAATCATTAGGTTCCATAGTGAATTATTTTTATGTTTTATGGCTCTTTACTTATTTGTTTATATTCTTAATTATAGGGTTTTCCGGTGATATAGGGACCTCACTAGATAAGAGTTATTATATTAAAGGTAAAGTATTCAATTAGTTATTCATTACGGAAGTACATCAATATTTTCGTAATCACTGAATCGGGTTTAATAGTGGGGAAAACACCAAATATAATTATTTTCCTCAAATATCATATAAGTGATTCAAAATCTAACTATTAACATAGATTTATTTTTTTCACTGTTTTTGGAATGTAAAAAAGTTCACTGTTTCAGGTCCCGACTAGAAGTTTCCTGTGTTTAGTCGTTTCCTTTTTCTTAAAAGCCCTGCAAATTTAAAAATCATAAGTAAATTTATAATGAGGATGTTTTAGTGGTTTAAAAAAAAAAACGTTTTTAGACAAAGATTTTTTTTTCAATTTTTTTGTATCGTATTATACGCTACGGTCTTTTAAAGTCTTGTATTTCTGACATTAATCCGCGTGTGACGTCGCAAGTTCTCTTTCGCTTCTTCTCGGTTAGTTCTGTTGATTGGTCCATTGACGATTAGCAAACCGGAAATCTTACACAACCCTCTTATCATTGGTTGATTCATATGAACAAGTGACGTCGTTCAAAGCTGTTCGTTTTCATTAAAATATTTTAAATGATTTTTCATTCATTTTCAAGAAACTTTGCTGTACAATTTAATGCTTAAATTTTTACTACGCGTAAGAAAACATTTTTTGTATTAAATTTTTCGTAGGGCTGAAATAGGTACGAAACTAAATAATAACCCGTCGAATAAGTAATTTTTATGTTTTGAAAATGTTTTATACCACTGACGGTTAAGTGCAACAAGCAGTTCCCGAATTCATTTACCCTTTTGGGGATTATGACGTCAGCATCAGTCTAGTTAGAACTTTATGATAGGGATTAACAACAACGATATATCGTTGTTTAGCAGTATAAGGGTTAAATATTATGTAATTGTAAAAATATTTTTTTGTAGATTACCTATACAATAAATCACCGCTCGCCACTGTTGATCACTAGTCAAAAATGCGATCGCAGCGCTGTTACGGCAAAAAACTCAATTTCTGAATATACCTCGTATGAAACCACCTCAAGGGCGCTGTCCGGTAAATACCCCTACACGTCTTGCAGCTACAGGGCGCACTGACGGTTGGATTCCAGCTCCTCGAGTAAAATTAAGATACATTTTAACGACAGACAGAAGCTAGATTATAGCACGTCTTGCCGCTACAGAGCGCATGGACGGTGAGAAATCTAGCCCCCATTTGCGTTGTTCTCAAAATTTACAATATTTTGAGTACGTCTAAATGTTTGTAGACTAATATTGGAATTTAATGCTCTAAGGAACATATTACGACAGGGATGAAGAACATTTTAGAGAAGGGAAAATAGAAGTCTAGACATTTTGCGGGGCCTATGACCTGTCAGTGGTCACTTTGCACGCTGTGTAAAATTCACCATTCTGCGTATATTTGAACAATATTCCTTCAACCTTCCAACCCTTCCATCTGTTGATGGTTTTTAAGAGTTAAAGAGCTGAAACCTTTATTAATGCGAATGAGATTCATCTGATCAGGCAACGCCTGACACTATTTTTGGATTTTTATACTCCTTCTTGGACCAGGTGGATGTTACACGGCGTGTATAGTGGCCACTTAAACCAGCCAATGACAGGTCATACGCCCTGTAAATGCCTAGACTGCCAGATGTCTTCTAAAAAATGCTATCCGTCTCTGTTGTAACAGCTTGACCACCACATACCGCACACCGCACCTGAGGATATAAGTCTCCTTGGCGGTGCCCACATTCACGGAAAATTTGCTCGTTGTCAAATGTCCGAAGAAGCTCTCTGTAGTCTGGTAGCCTTAGCATCTTTGTGCTGAAAGAAATTAATCCAGAAGTCCATAATATGTACTTCATTGGATTGAGAAAAGAGGGAAGTGAATTCTTCACTGACCGGGATTAAATTGATTGGACATGATCAATACGCCGAAATGATAACAAAACTTTTTAAAAGCCTTGAAATACTTTTTGGAGGCCACCAGATTTGTATATCCGACAGGACCTATAACAGGGCCGCGGATGGTAGCGAGAAGCTCCATTCGGTAATTGTAACAGCGCACTTGAGCCTCAACTCACCTTGCTCGTTGAAATGGCGTTCCAAATCCTCCGGCGACCACTGGGTCTCGTGATTGGCCGTCGCGTCGACAACCTTGGTACCGCCCCCGCTCGTCCTGGGCACACAAAATAATTTTAAAAGATTAATATTTAAGTACATTCAAATTTTTGTAGAGTGGTAGATTGGAACTCGGAGCCCAAGTGGATGGATGATACAGTTTTGCGCGAGTATTTTAGCGTTCCCACCGAGAATCGAACCCGGAGCCTTCCATGCATGGGTCAAGACAGTCGCGCGCTCAGAGTTTTTAACTAGGGTAGGCAGTAGAAATAAAAGTACGTTTTATATAGTATAATATGTTTGGATAATTTATATAGCGCCATTTTTGTGAAAATCACCTCATGGGCGCTGTACAATAAATAAATATCCCAGCACGTCTTGCAGCTACAGAGCGCATGGACAGTTGGGATTCTAGTTCCTTGTCTCTAATTATGATATATAGAAGCTAGATTACAGCACGTCTTGCAGCTACAGAGAACATGGATAGTAAGATCAGATAAACCAAAATCTTAAGTCTGGTCATGTCAAAAGCAGACAGCACCGAAGGGCATGTATGACAAGATGTATAACAGCTGTCAGCAAAAGTGACGACATAACTTTGTAGTAACGTCTAAGGAGTGATTTATATTGACACACGACAAATCATTCGTATCTGGCGTGTTAATTTAAATGGTTGACATATAAATTAACATGATTATAGAAAATCAGCTTTGAAACTAAAATAAACCTAATTATTAACGACGTTCTTGCAAGGTTACATCATTTTGCAAAAACGTTAGAGATGGTACAAATTGATCAATGTAAATTGTTCAAATAAGAAAATAATTAATTTGATGTTGTTCATGTGAAGTAAAAGATCTGAAACCTTTATCATGCGGGTGAGATTCATCCGACTGATCCAATTCACCTACTAGGCAACGCCTGAAAACAGTTTTCCAATTTTGTATATTTCTTTTACCAGGTAGTTAATTCAACAATGTTTTGAGTATGCCCAAATGCTCGCAGACTGGCTGGATTTTCTCCCTAGGGAGTGGTTCATATTTAAATTTAAGCGGCGGCGGCGCGCTGATCGGTACAATACACTACTGAACCGAATTATCTCTGCCGCATTTTTCAAATTTTAAAAATAGTTACTAATATTTTTAATATTATTTTTTGTTATTGTTTTAATGGAATTCTAGGAGGGTAGGCACTGCTTATGTGCCTTTATGGAACGCACGCCACTGGGTCAAGAGTATTGATCACAACACCGCGGAGGCCACCGCATTATATTGATTGAAGAGGTGGTTCTATGCGTTGCAAATCCTGAACTGGCATCGCAAGTGTAAGACTGATTACCTTACCTTCCAGGAGCGTTAATTCACTGCCTTATGCACCACTGGGAGATGATGATTCCAAAAATTAACAGTGATCTTGGTAAGACGAGCAGTCGATAGTGAATATCTACCTCAGGAGTGGTTAGAACAGCAGAAGGCGAGCTCTGATCCGTCCAACCAGCGATTGAGATGGAGCCCTGAAGGCGAGATGGGCAGTCGACGGTGAATACTTACCTCAGGAGAGTGTTGGAACAGCGCAAGGCGAGCTCCAATCCGTCCAACCAGCACTTGCCGGCGGCTTGGGATGGAGCCCTGAAGGCGAGATGGGCAGTCGGCGGTGAATACCTACCTCAGGAGAGTGTTGGAACAGCGCAAGGCGAGCTCCAATCCGTCCAACCAGCACTTGCCGGCGGCTTGGGATGGAGCCCTGAAGGCGAGATGGGCAGTCGGCGGTGAATACCTACCTCAGGAGAGTGTTGTAACAGCGCAAGGCGAGCTCCAATCCGTCCAACCAGCACTTGCCGGCGGCTTAGGATGGAGCCCTGAAGGCGAGATGGGCAGTCGACGGTGAATACCTACCTCAGGAGAGTGTTGGAACAGCGCAAGGCGAGCTCCAATCCGTCCAACCAGCACTTGCCGGCGGCTTGGGATGGAGCCCTGAAGATGAGGTGCGCAGTCGGTAATGGTTGAACTACAGCGCCTACAGAAAAAGATACAAAATTTTTATTACTGGAAAGTAACAGTGGGCCATACCAATTAGGATAATTTTAGTGAAATATGAGACATATCCAGAAAGTAAGAGTACTGTTTGGCTCTCGTGTTGTGAGATTTTTTTTCCAAAAGTTGGCAGCACTGATTGGTAGTGGGGGTCTCCTGAACACAACGAGCACCGGCGACCCTTGTTAGTACCAAAACTTGCCTCGTAGAGTTTGTTTCTGCTAAACATGTCAATAAAAAATCCCACCAAGTGCGAGGTGCAAATTGACTTTCTGAGCTCCATTGTGACTGGTGATGTGGGTGGCTCATTACACCCCTGAGACAAAAAGGCATTCATCACAGTGGCGGAAAACTAGTTCCCTATCTGCCAAAAAATTCCAATCCTCAATTTCGGCTAAAAAAATCACGGCATCCGTGTTTTAAGACTGAAAAGGGATCATTTTCATTGATTTTTTGCCTCAGGGGGAGACAATTACTGCAGCACGATACTGTAAGACCCTACAAAAGCTCAAAAGAGGGGAATGTTGACAAAGGGAGTGTGTTTGTTGCACGATAACGCCCGTCCGCATACGGCTAACGCCACCAAGGCTCGTTTGAACTCGTTTTGTCGGGACATTTTGAACCACCCTGCATACTCCCCTGACTTAGTGCTTTCCGATTGTCATCTTTTCACCATCCTGAAGACTCACATGGGTGGAAAAAATTTCGAACCGATGAAGAGGTGAAACAAGAGATCTTGAAGTGGATGAAGGAGATGGCAGGAGAGTTCTATGACTCTTGTTCTGGGACGAGTGGAATTTTAGCGACTTATAAATTATATCAATAAATTGACAAAAAATAAACATTGAGCGGAGTAGATAATTTGTCAAGTGTTCATGTGAAAAAGTAAACAATAAATAAATTAAGTACTGTTTTAACATTATCGTTAACGAAATAAAGAAACACATCCGAAGGGTAGCTATTGTAGATTGTAGTTACTGCCGGACATGTGGCTAACAGGCTGCTCGCTGATTCCTGGAAGATGGTAGATGCACATACATGCCGTTACCGAGGGATGGTGCGTATCGTTCCAATGACTTGGTGTCCATTTTAGTCTGAATTGTTTCATTTTATGATAGGTACGCAACATTCCAAAATTGAGCAAATTACGTTTTACGTTAATATTTATTAGTGTCCTATGCGCCGGTGCGCGCAGACAGGGGAATGACGACGACGAATGCCGACAACCGACACGAGCAGAAAAAATGAGACGGTTAGTGGTTTGATAGAATAAAATTACCAATGGTCTCATTGTGAGGTCCTCGCGGCGCCCAAATGCTCTGCTCGAGGGGATTATACAGCTTGAAGCAGAATCCGTCCTTTTTACTCGGCCGCTCGATCACCTGACAGGCACTCAGTAGAACAGTTCCGACCCAGTGGTTACTCTGAAATCATAAACTCTTACTCAACACATGTAACTATAGGCCCCCATTCGAGACTCTCGGGACGCTCTGCAGACTTGTTATCTCGGCATCGTATGATCGAATCCGACCAATGAATGACCCCGAAATTTTGTCCATGTTCCTTACGTAATTAAAATATAAAATAGTTCTCATTTATATTTTAAATAGGCTTCTGTGATGAAATTTGGCCACTTCAAAATGATTATAAACTCCAATAAATCCCAATTGAAGTAAAATATTGCATGATTTTTGACAATTACCAAGACGGTATGCTTATCGATCGCCTGTATTTATTGATCCGGTGACAACTGTCACTAAGCGGAGGCGATACGGTTGGCATGGCCATGTACAGTGTGAAAAGTGGCCACTTAAACCATCCAAAAATAAATACAACCTTCGGTCAAAGAGGATTGGCCTACTCGGTTAAAGTGTACAATCTACTCCCATTATCCATAAGGACAATTAGTAAATTCTCACAATAAAAAAATTGCTATTAAGAAATGGACAGTGGAGGTGGGTTGCGCACGGATCGATGAGTGGATCAAGCCAAATAGGTGAAAAGTATGTACTGTTTATGAAATTTGTTCTATTGGTCTATAAAGACATTTATAAATTGGTTATGTTTTTTATGATTATGTTACACATTGTGTAAAGTGGCCACTTAAACCAGCCATTGACAGGTCATAAGCCCTGTAGATGCCTAGACTTCTATATTACCTTTTCTTAAATGTTCTTCATCTCAGTTGTAATATGTTAATTTTTCATGGTTCTAAATATTTTTTTAAAAATGCTAATATGTCTTGTTGTCCATACTGATCATCGTGGTTTCGGATGTGACAGGGTTTAAAGAACACCCTGTATGTATAAATAAATAAATAATAAAAATTAATCATAACAAATACCTTGGCCTTTGCACTTTTGTACAGAAGAAGAAGTCCCGGTTTCAGGACGCACCACAATTTGGTCCAGGACTTCAAGGACCCTCGCACCTAATCAAAACAGAAAAATTAAATTAATTTTGTTAAAAATTGCACTTAATTAATTACAGTAAAACCTCGTTTTTACGAAAAGTGTAGGTCCCATTTTATTCCACACGATCTCATTCAAATACCCCCCAATCAAAATTTTTTACTTTGAAAAATTTTCAAAACTCATTCGATCTGTCAAAAGGCGGCGAGTGCGCGCCGCCGCGTTTGCCCAAATTGGCGAATAAAATCGAGGGAAAATACAAAAATGTTCAAATTGTTGTCTCAAACTGAATTCAAAGTAGTTTCAGTGTAATTGACCATTTTCTTTAAGTGTCCAACTTTGTCATTTTACTAAATTGTGACATGCGGTTGACGCATGTTTAGGAAGATTAAGGCGGTCTAAGGAAGTTCAAGGCGGCCTCCGTGGTGTAGTGGTCGAGACGCTTGACTCACACACGTAAAGTTTCGGGTTCGATTCCCGGTGAGGACTCAAAAATTAAAATGTGATTTTTCTCAAGCCTGGGTGTTCTGTGATGTAATTCACCACTGTAATTGGGCTTTCTGGCCTGTTGTGGTGCAAAAATTGGATAAATAATGAAGTCTTTACATCAATAAATTATTAACATATTACAACAGAGATGAAGAACATTTAAGAGAAGGTAATATAGAAGTCCAGGCATCTACAGGGCTTATGACCTGTCATTGGCTGGTTTAAGTGGCCACTTTACACACTGTGTAACATTCACCATTCTGCCCATGTTTGAACATCCACATTTCCTCAACTCTTCCATCTGTTGACTTTTGTGAAGTAAAAGAGCTGAAACCTTTATCACGTGGGTGAGATTCATCCGGCTGAACCAAATCACCTACTAGGCAACGAGTATTTGGACATAATCAAACATTGTTGAATTACTACCTGGTAAAAGAAGTATAAAAATTGGAAAATTGTTTCCAGGCGTTGCCTAGTAGGTGATTTGGTTCAGCCGGATGAATCTCACCCACGTGATAAAGGTTTCAGCTCTTTTACTTCACAAAAGTAAACAGATGGAAGAGTTGAGGAAATGTGGATGTTCAAACATGGGCAGGATGGTGAATGTTACACAGTGTGTGAAGTGGCCACTTAAACCAGCCAATGACAGGTCATAAGCCCTGTAAATGCCTAGACTTCCATATTCCCCTCTCGAAAACTTTTTCCCTCTCTGTTGAAATAAAGTTTCTCGGTAAGCCTATTTTTCACACTAACCTTGAGCCAGTCGGCGAGGATGAGGACTGCCGGATCCTCCAGTGTGGACAGCAGAGCTGACGCCGCCTTCTTCTTCTCCCGCCTGTAGTTCTGCCGCTGAGCCTTGTAGGACTCCTTGCGCGACAGCCTCGGCACCACTGTCGCTCCCGTACCGGTTTCCGAGGACTAGAAAAACAATTCGTTCGTTAGAACCTGAAGCCAAATCGAGGGGAAAAAGTAAAAATTTAATATCTCAAAAACGGTTGACTTTTAAATCAACATCATTATTATTACAGAAAAATCTCGATTTTACGTTTTCCTGCTTTTAACCCCAAAATATTAAGGTCCCATTTTTTTCCATAAATTCTCATTCAAATATTCCCCCAATTAACGTTTTTGTGTATTTCATAACCCTAGTTTTACGTTGAAAATTTTTCGAAACTCATTCGATCTGTCAAAAAACATCGAGCCGCGCGCCGCCGATTGAATGGAGAATAAAATCGAGGCAAATAAAAAAATGTGTAAATTATTGTCTCAAACTAAATTCAAAGAAGGTGCAGTGTAATCGACCATTTTGTTTAAGTGTCTAATTTTGACATTTCACTAAATTGTGACATGCGGTTGACGCATGTTTAGGAAGAATAAAATCTTTACATCAATAAATTACGATGCAGAAAGTGTAAAAATTTGGCAATACAAATATTATTTGAAGTTATAAACATAATGTGAAAAGAAGATAGTTTAAACAGTTATCATAAAAGTGTGAAACAGTTTTGCCGCGATGTAAATGACAGTTGAAATTCTGTGGTGCCATACTAAAAAAAGTGATACAATATGAATAAAATTTCTCAATATTTAGGGGAAAAATCGTTGTATGCATTTTATGCAAATTCAAATGTTTGTTTTTGTGTTTTTAAGGTTAAGTACCTAAATAAAATTATTTAAACATGTTTTATTTTAATTCAATAAAAAATATCGCATTGTAGTATTGATTGAAAAAATACAGAATAATTATTTTATTTTATTTTTACACCACAACAGGCCAGGAGGCCCGGCCCAATGAGGAATTCCACTGTTTTCTAATTATTTTTTTCTATTAGCGTACTATTTAACTAAGCAAATATATTTATATATATATATATACATATTTTTTGTGCGTTATTTACAAAGATATGATTTTTGAAAGTAACATTTATCAAATACCGCGCCAAATGACTGTAATCAGTGTGTCACTTTTCAGTAGTGACGTCATGAAACGGTTGGCGTTCTTACTTTCACTGACCACGGTAAGTTGTATTTCTCCAGCCAATAACAAAACTGACAAGAATCTATGGAATATTGCTTTGATTACTTCATTTAGTTGATCGTAATTTGCTCATTTCTTTGTTATGGTTGATTTTACGAACGCTTCGATTTAGAAAAACCTAGAAAGTTGACATTATCTCTGGTTGAAATGTCAAATTATACTAATTTTACTCTTCTTTTCTATGGTCAAAACGTTGCTTACAAGGCGCGGGGGCTTCAAAGCGGAAACCGGAAATACTACACGTAGATATAAGGAGTGACGTCATTATTTACGATTTTAAAATGAATACTATTTTTAACATTTTTATTTATTTTTGCGTGCGTTTTCGAGATATTTCATCCTACTCCAAAATTTTTAAATATACACATGTACACGAAAACATTTTAAAAATTTAATTCCGGGTTGGGCTGGAATTCCTCATTCTATATAATTAGGCATTCCATCTTCTGTCGTCAGCAGGTGAAGCAGAGAGATGATGTTGTGTTCACACAAAACCATAGAAAAAGATGCCATATTTTATGTGTGAACATGCAGATACAAGTTACGATAAAAATTATAGCTTACCTATAGAAAATTGACCAAATTTTAAAATATTCACGTGTACACGAAAACATTAAAAAAAAAAAATTCCGGGTTGGGCTGGAATTCCTCATTACAGTGGTGAATTATATCACAGACCACCCAGGCTTGAGAAAAATCACATTTTAATTTTTGTGTTCTCACCGGGAATCGAACCCGGAACCTTCCGTGCACGAGTCAAGCGTCTTGACCACTACACCACGGAGGCCGCCTTTTTAAGGAAATCATAGGTAAATATTAATAATTCCCAATTATGGCACTATGTAAAAATTTTCTGCAGTATATTTAGTATTGTTAAGTACAAAAAATATATTTTTATGTCATTTAATTTTTTCCATACATTTTTCATTTCCTCGCTTTCGCGTTTTCCTCAGTTTGACACTTTTTTTGGTGCTCTCTGAAAAACGTAAAACGGGGGTTTTACTGTATTTATCATATATAATATTTATTTTATTTGACACTTTATATACATGTTGTAACGTTGTAAAAAAAACAAGTCCAACGTACCCCGTTTTGAAAGCATTTTAGTACTGGATTATAATTCTAAATTCCCTGATTTAGCGCCATCTGACGGCCGCGGTAGTAAATCATCCATACGATATCCGTGTATTAGAAGTAGATTTTTTTCCATTTGAAAACTCGAGACGAACAGTCCATTTATCGCCCAAAGAGTCAAAGAGAGGCGATCGCACATTTCAAAAATGTAGTCCTTCAAGAAAGGGAACGTTCAACGCAACGTAAGCCTATTTGTTTTAAATTTATTACCGAAATTCTTGTGGAGAGAGATATCACATTCTAATGAGATTGTATTTTATACAGGTTCCCTTTTTTCTTTACCTTCTTCCACCTTTGTCTATCCTTTTTCTCTACCTTTTTCACCTTCCATCTTTTATCTATTTGTCCGATGATAAAGATTTTACAATGTAGTACTCCATGATTCAAATGGATCACTAATTATTACGAAGTTTATTCGTAAATATCTGGAAAAGTCAATGTCAGCATTTTAAAGTTTTCTTCAAGATCATGAGACACAAATTTACAAATGCAAGGAAGCAGACGATCATTTACTGAATTAAAATGCCGACAAATAATCTTCTGGGAAATCATCAACTTAAGCAACCCCGAGTAAAAATACACCAACCGAAGACATCTTAAATCGAGTCCCATCTGCGGATATTATTTTGTAAAATCAACATTATTTCATATCATCTCGAGAAGAAAACAATCAAGAATCTATTTCACTTGTCATTATTATCGTTACAACTATTTATTTCTTAGATAAACTTATTGTCAACCACTTACTCATATCAGCTAGGCAGAATTCTGAATTTTTATATTAACTAATCTTGGTACATTTGTAGAAAATTGCTTCCTTAATTAAAATTTTGTATTTCACTAACGAGTTGTTTATTTCATAAAATCCAGATCTTTAAGTCATATTTGTTCCATTTTACAGTGACGTATTTTATAGATAACGTTTTTGATTTCATTTATAAAGTTAAATCAATACAACTTAATCCTATTTTATTTGGAGAAATCTCATGTTCTTGCCGATTGAGCAAAACTGGTGAAATGGTAAGTGTTTGTAGGTACTTTATTTGGTTATCTGCATTATTCTTTTTAATCTTAAAAATTTGCTTATTGATTTTTGATAATCTATCTCTATAATGTCGCCCACCTGGGACCAAATATTTTTTTTTCAACCTACACTGAACTTCACCGTTTACAATATACAATAAATATACATATAAGGGCGGGAATATTGCCTAATACAGAAGAGGAAGCAGCTAGAACCGTCCTGGCATAAAGCCGGCGGACGGTAGCATCTTGGGGGAACAGAGTGGCAGTTTACTTACTTTGTCACTAGAGGTGGGCGCCTCTCCGTGCCAACTCAAGGCCCCCGGAGAGTGGGGGGCGCTAGGCTGTTGAACTGTCCAATGGAGATCTACAAAAATAATACGAAACGAAGCGATGAGGATAATATTGAGATGTGGAAGACGAACAAAAGTTAGGAAAATGATTCGACTTCTAGATATCACGACAATATATATTTGGATAATTTATATAGCGCCATTTTTGTAAAAATCACCTCAAGGGCGCTGTATAATAAATAAATATCCCACCACGTCTTGCAGCTACAGAGCGCTTGGACGGTTGGGATTCTTGCTCCTCGTCTCCAATTATGATATACAGGAGCTAGATTACAGCACGTCTTGCAGCTACAGAGCGCATAGATAATAAGAAATCTAGCCCCTATTTACATTTTTTAATTTTTTATTTGACAATAAAGTTAAGATTAACATATTACAACAGAGATGAAGAACATTTAAGAAAAGGTAATACAGAAGTCTAGGCATCTACAGGTCTTACGACCTGTCAATGGCTGGTTTAAGTGACCACTTTACACACTGTGTAACATTCACCATTCTGCCTATATTTGAACATCTATATTCCTTCAATTCTTTCATCTGTTGATGTTTGTGAAGTTAAAGAGCTGAAACCTTTATTTATGCAGGTGAGATTAATCTAATTGAATTATTATATTTATTGAAGTCATATATATTTTATTAATTTGTTTATTTTAACACTTTATATGCACTACTACTACTACTACTACCATCACGCCATTTCTCCGTAGGGGTAGGCAGAGAGAATGGACCGCCACACACGTCTATCCTGGCATACAATCCTAGCCTCTCCCACATTATACATCTTGTCATACATGCCCTTCGGTTCTGTCTGCTTTTGACATGACCAGACTTAAGATTTTGGTTTATCTGATCATGCCACGTCTTCCTTGGTTGTCCTCGTCTAACGTTGCCGTTCATTTTTGCCATATATACTTGTTTTACCATTCTCTCGTCGTCCATTCGCTCTACGTGACCGAACCATCTCAGAGACCCTTTCTTAATCTTATCAATTATACTTGTCTCAGATTTACACTCTCGCCTGATTTCATCATTCGTAACCCTGTCATTCATTGATTTCCCACACATTCGTCTAAGAGATCGCATTTCAACCGCGTTCACTCGGCTTTCATCCTTCTTCTGCCAGTTCCATGTTTCACTTCCATACATAAGTGTTGGGACTAAAACTCCGTTGTGCACTGCCAGTTTAGCTTCGATTGACATATTTTTATTAGAAATTACTGTGCTTAGTGCTCCGTTCATTTTGTTGCCCGCATTCACTCTTCTTTCAACATCTTTTTCTACTCTTCCATCTCTTGAAAACATGCTTCCCAGATACACAAATTCTTATATGCATATACAGTTTATATACATATAAGGGCGGGCATATTGCTTTAAGGCAATTTCTGCCTGCCTACCCAAACCGTTTAGAAAATTACAAGTACACGGACATATTGAATCTTACAATTTTAGACAAAAATTAAAAACGAAGATTAAGAAAATAAAAACACAGAAAAAAATTAACACTTTACTATGAAGAGAGGGGAGGGGATGGGAAAGAAAGAAGAAGGATAAAGGAACAACTTAAATATTTAGATAGTGACATTTCAATCTTGAATTAAATGTAAATAAAGAAGGGGAGTAGGAGGGACCCAGAAATTCCATAATAAATTACCTGATCCATAGTTGGTTGCGATCGGTGTGGAGGTCGCAACAGACCTCGTGTCCTGTAAGGCCATTTGGAGGCCGGCCGTAGTCCGCTGAGGCCCCTGCAAAAAAAAGTTTTTTTTAACAATATTTTGAATTTGTACAAATTTTTGTGGACAGGGTATTCCAAGGGTATGAATTATTTATAACATCCTGCATGTAGCAGTGGCGAGCCGTGATTTATTTTATATGTAATCTATTAAAAATGTTCATTAATTTGTACTACATATAAGTACTTACATAACATGAAAGTAATGTAATTATAAATGACTATTTTTTTGTAATTCTGAGAAAATCATTTCAAGTAACAATTATTATTAACCACGCGATAAACGTAGTTTTATTCTACACTATTTTAATACAATACTTGCACAAAAGTTTATTAACAAATACCACAATGACATTCCGCAGATATTTCCATTATGATCTGTCATTGACAGTACTGTCGAGACTTGAGCACTGGCCGATTTCTTTTAAAATGAATAATGCCTAAAACGGCCACTGCGAACGCCACCTGTCCTATGTGATACATAATATGTCAACGGTATCCCATCAAAGAAAAAAAGTCCTTCGGAAATAATGTTCGAAATACTAGTTTCCAAATAGAGAATCTTCTAAAAATATTTGTAATCTGCAAGTTTGTTTTAGTACTAAAAAAGCCGACTTGGGTTAAAGAGGAAAAATACAGTGTACTTTTTTGTATGGAAGAATAAGCTGAGGTAATCGGCTAGTTTCGTCGTTCAGTAAGAATGGGCTGGGCGCGCTTCATAGATATTTTTTTGTAGAAAGATATAAACGGTGATTTATAATAAATGACAATTACTTTATTTTTTTCCCATAAACATGGTTACTATAATTTATTATTATTTCAAGTCAAATATAATGGTAAGCTGTGCATAATCGCTTACTTTGACGATTCGCCCCGGGCATGTAGGAGATTAAATAGTTCCGACAAGAGTAACAATATATATTAATGCTGTAGTCAATTTTTGGTATTTTAAAACTATGGGTTTTTTTTAAATTGCGCAATAATAAAAAAACATGCATAAGATAAAAACAATAATTTTCAAAGGCATTTCTGTTAGAAAATGTACTTAAAAGTTTTATATGACTAAAATATAATTACTTTTCGACCGACAGAAAATTTCAAATTTAGTACCAAACTTTGGTTAACAAATTACAACAGAGACGAAGAACATTTTTGGGGAATATGAAAGTATAGGCATTTACAGGGCTTATGGCCCCGTCACTGGCTGGTTCAAGCGGCCACTTCACACACTGTGGAGAAAATCCAACCGGTTTGTAAACATTTGGACACACTCAAAACATTGTTGATAACCGGTAAAAGAAGGAGTATAAAAATAGGAAAAATATTTTTAGGCGTTGCCTAGTGGGTGATTTGGTTCAGCCGGATGAATCTCACCCGCGTGATAAAGGTTTCAGCTCTTTTACTTCACAAAAGTCAACAGATGGAAGAGTTAATTTATTTATTTATTAATAGACATTGTCCATTTTTACAATTTATAGGGTTTTAATATTACAATAAAAGAATAGTTTAAAACATTTAAAAAAAAAGAAAGAAGCATTGACAAACATAAGGGACATCGAGTCAAGATCTGGACTATTTATTTTGTGCTAGTTTAAATCGCTGTAAACTTAAACCAAAAAAGTCCAGATGATCTAGTCTCGAGTTAACAATACGACAAAGTCGGGTCATTAGAGAATTAAGGCCATAGTTTGTTCTATGCCGATCGATTACAGGACTTCATTGTTTCTCAATCTACGAGTCGGAATATTGAATTTTACTTGTCCCAGTAATGATGGAACATCGATTATACCATTTAGTATGCCGAACATATATATGGAGTCAATATTAGTTCTACGTTTTTGTAGACTAGAAATATTTAACATGAACTTAATATCAGCATAAGAGTTGAGGAAATGGGGATGTTTAAGTATGGGCAGAATGGTGAATGATACACAGTGTGTAAAGTGGCCACTTAAACTAGCCAATGACAGGTCATAAGCCCTGTAAATGCCTCGAGTTCCATATACCCTTCTCAAAAATGTTTTCCCTCTCTGTTGCAACAAATTTTAATTCAGTCGGTCCCATCTTCTTCGTAATAATTAAGTTTGACAGTATTTTCAGTATGTCCAAATGTTTGGACAGGCTGGAGTAGTTCTAATTATTTTTGTAAAGTAAGAAGTGCTCGCACGCACCTTCGTCTGAAACGCCCGCCCCTCGTCGTCGAGCAGCTTCTCCCGCTCGCGCGCGTCCGCCGCGTCCCCGGCCCGGTCGACGGCGTCGAGGTCCGCGGCGTCGAAGCAGAACACGGCGGGGCTCTCGCAGGCGGAGCGCGGGCGGCCGGCCCCCGCCCCCGCCCTCGCGTCGCGCTCCCGGTCGTCGCGGCGCTCGGCCCTCGGGCGCCTGTCGGGCGAGCGGAGCGAGACGCCGGCCGGCGTCGGCGGCAGGGCTGTCGCGCCCTCCGGCGACGTCATAGCTGGAGCGAAACGCGTCAGACCACCCGGCCACTCGCACTCATCTTATACTTGACACCTGAAAAAACACACATTATTACTATATTTTCAAGCGTGTGTCGACAAAAGACTGGATTTCTTAATAAAATACTCATGTGATCTTTTTATATACAAACCTTGTAACAAATATTCCACAAATCACAACTTATGACACCAAAGCAATGAGGTAGTTCAGTGGTTTTTTTTGAATTTTTTATTTGTTAATAGACTGTTAAACTAAGTCAAAATTATTTTTTAAAATTTTTATGTATCGTATTATCGGCGCTACGATTTTTCAAAGTTTTGTATTTCTGAAATAACTGAAATAAATTAGCCGACAGAACCTCAAGGGGGCTCTACAAAGTGATTATATAAAGATATAAATTTAATTTTAACTTTTTAATTAAAATTTTTAATTAAACTTCATCTCTGTTGTAATATGTTTATCTATCTATATATATATATATATATATATAAATGAATCGCCGTGTTGTGTCTCGCAAAAACTCGAAAATGGCTTGACAGATTTACGTGCGGTTTTTTGCAAAATTTTCAAATTTACATACTCAAGGTTTACAAATAATAACATCTTCTATATATTGAGTAGAAAAAAGTTAGAAGCATGTTTGTGTTTTCATCGATTTTCCAGAGTTGCATTCGACTGAAATGCATATTCTAAAAAAATTAAAGAATGTTATTTTTTTGTAAATTAAAAAAGTTTGTATTTTAACGTTTACAAACATAAATTATATCAGTTCTGTAAGAATAACCTATAATTGAACTGTCATCGTTCGTCAAAAACATTTTACATTTCATGTATATTTTATTCTTGTTTAGCGAATCTTTGTTTTTGAAAACTCACTAAAGTATTCATTCATACTGATACTAAGGATTAAAATGTCAAATTGTAATATTATAATAATAATTATCGATAACTTATATAGCGCCATTTTCGTAATATAATACCTCTAGGGTGCTTTACAAAGTGATTATATAAAGATATAAATTTTATTTTAACTTTTTAATTTAAGAAAAATAACTAACTTTGTCACCACATGCTAAGAATTTATTCAAATGATTTAGAGAACAAGTGGGTTTTAAGTTTCTTCCGAAACATCACTTCACTCTCACAGCCTCGCGCCTCTGCTGGGAGAGCATTCCATGCCGTAGGGCTTGCGACCGCAAATGCGCATTCGCCGAATTTAATGCGCTGTTTGCGTAGAGGTATAATAAATTTTCCTTTCGACGTAGATGTAGCTGATCTAAGCGTGAGACGCCTGTCAGCTAGTTCATCTGGAATGCAGAGTTCCCTTAGATATTCTGTAGCAGTTGTGCAGTGACTTCTACTATTTTTAAAATTTATATATTATTTATCATGCTATTTATTGCATTTAGCCGGTGGTTGGCGAGCCAAATGTCAAGAAAAGCAGTCGCATAATAAGTGTAATTTAATTTTCACTTTTTTGTATTAGATGCTCCTTACTATTTTGCAAATGCAATATATTGTAAACTTATAATTAGAAATCAAACACTGATTTGAGTCTACTGAACACTTTATTTTATTTTTACAAATATAAACATATAAAAATAAAAACTTCGTGACAATTGTTTTGACAATCGTTCTATATAAGGACATTCAATCCAAATAATCTTCACATTCGTTTGAAAATGCCCTAATAAGGCGAAACAATTGTCACGAAGTTTTTATTTTTATATGTTTATATTTGTAAAAATAAAATAAAGTGTTCAGTAGACTCAAATCAGTGTTTGATTTCTAATTATAAGTTTAAATATGGAGTTCTACAAAATAAACACCAAATCAATCAAGCAATATATTGTATTATTTTTTAAAGCAAACGCCGATTTTTCGCCTGTGAACTGTATTTATTTACGAGGAAAACAAAAAAGAAACCGACACGCGTTATGACCGCGATAACTTAAGCATGTTCTTGTGATTGCTCAAATGCTTAGCATGTTTTTAAGCACGTTGAAAGTTGTTTGTGATTGAGCTACTGGAAAGCCGTCGATGACAATCTTTCGAGTTTATTCGGCGGAATCAAGGGGCTGGATTGACATGGGAAGAAGCGAGAGTGCGGGCGGGCGCTAGGGTCTCCTGGAGGCAACTGGTGATGTCCACATGCTCCACTTAGGAGCGGATGTACAAAAGATTATTAACAAAAAATGTCTCGAACAAATATGCTACTTTGGCACCGGAGGATTAACTGTTTACATACAAATTCAGAAGGTTTTTCTCAATAACGCGTCGATTGGTTTAAATAAATAATACGTCAAATCAACTCACTCTATAGTTGTAAGCCGACGGTTTAGATCGTCGAAACTCCGGCCGAAAACACCGCCCAACTTACTAATTAATCTCTGCCCGTAAATCTCATACATCATCAAACGAGATTGTTGACGACATGTTTTCGTGTCAGCGGGATGTGGCTGCCGTTCGCGAATTGCCAGCAATTCGGCGATTACGCCGGCAACGTGCGTCTGATGAATTAAAATCAGATGCACAAGAGGTATTTCGTCAAATTTGTCCTTGTTATATCCGTTTTGCGTGGAGAACGAGCGCGGTTAGAACAAATTAGCGGCCGATACTCCGCAGTGACATCTGAACAAAAAACAAGAAACAAGATAACCATAGATTGAATTGATACGTATTGAGACGTCATTCGGACGAGAATTATCTGACGCATAATCGTTCTATTCATTCGAATGAAAGTTCGAATGAAGAATTAGTTTGTTTTTTATTAATACACGTTATTTTTTATTATACATATTTTTTATAGATTCCCTGTTATTAAATATGTATACTAATTTTATGCAATAAATTAACAAATAAAAAAATGTTAGTCGGCCTGGTGGTGTAATGGTCAGCGCGTTTGCCTACCATGCAAGAGGTCTCAGGTTCGATTCCCGACATGGTTGTTATGAAATATTTATTTAAAAGGGTGTTTTGACACTATAATAAATCGGGTTGTGGTCCCGTGGATAGTGTCTCGGACTCACGGCTCAAAGGCCCGTGGTTTGAATCCCACTCTACTCCAACTTGATTCCCATTTTCTAATAGTGAGTTATTTACAGCTCATTGAAACTGGCCCTCAAAATTAAGTATTTGGGTAGAACATAAGAAAACAAATATTTCTTTAAAAAAAAAATAGTCCCTGGACTAGTATCTGAAGCGTAAGACTGAACATCTTACCTTCACATGAAGGCAAGATGATAATTTTTTTTTAGATACGCTGCGATTGGTGTACCAATGCAGTGCCCTATGCACCATTAGGTGCCGAAAAGGAATGATAATGAAATTATTATTTTAATTAAATTACAAATTTTAGATACATGATATTGTTAAATCACTCATATTGTCATAATTGTAGAACAACGACGGATGTGCGAAAAATGCAACAGTGACATTCTTTTATATTTGGCATTGAAAATGTTTTACAGAAACTTTGTAATCCAGGCTTGAAAAAATTTATTTATACGTAACTAATCCAAGTGTCAAAAAATGTACATTTGTCGAGTTGCGACGTAAGGTGACAAAAAAATGAAACCCCTTTCATGTAAAGTTGAAGAAAATTACATTTTGTTTTATTTATTTATACATTTTATCATATTACATTTTTTTTATTTACACTTTGTCTGGAGAATACAGCTGGATAACAAGCGAAGCACAAACACTAACTTACTATTTTCTAGCGAGCCGGGACATGAAATTGAATTATTGTGCGACTGTGGAATTGTGTATTGATAAATGAATAAACTATTCAATAATTTGTTTGTACAGTGGTTGGTGCATTTGCCTACCATTCTTGAGGTCCTGGGTTTGAAAAATTGGCAAAATGCTGGTCATAAGCCCTGTAAATGCATAGACTTCCGTAT
This sequence comes from Micrasema longulum, assembly GCF_059751315.1. Classification (NCBI taxonomy): domain Eukaryota; kingdom Metazoa; phylum Arthropoda; class Insecta; order Trichoptera; family Brachycentridae; genus Micrasema; species Micrasema longulum. The sequence goes on along the minus strand of NW_028277589.1, from coordinate 98 downwards.
TCCCTTCCCTAAAATGTTCTCCATCTTTGTAGTAATTTGTTGATCTTGTGACTCCCTAGGGGGTGAAATCCAGTTTTTTGTCTACATACATTTGGACA